>NW_026459939.1:0-73493 GCF_021730395.1 Mercenaria mercenaria
CTGTAAATCATAATTGAACAGGAACAATGCCACACCACTCTGGACAACTTCCGCACTCATTCTGGTGCTGTGCTATTTTGTGTTGATGTCATATGTATTTCCATGTTGTTTTTTTCCAGTATTTATTTTTGAAATTTTATGGAAAATGTAGACAAGCTTACTGTCGCTGAGTGGCTGCTTTTAAATTTCTGACATTTTTAGGCTGCCTTGACAAGTGGTCCAATTCAATAAGTCCTTCCTTCCTGCCATTCTGGAAACTGGACAAAGTCCTCATGGATCACTAGTGTAGGAATTCCGAATGCCAGACAAACTGTCCTTTTTTACGAGGAAATGTCTAGTCATCCGGTAACCGGACGCCTAGCCTGCGTTCTAGTCGTCCGGTAACCGGATTACTAGCATTTCCCCTGGCGATTTTCTAGTCGTCCGGTAATCGATTTCTCAGTGAATAAGAAGTGTTCTGGTTTAATTTTAGCTGTTATTTATTTATGATATCAATACCTATCTGCAAACAGAAATTTGTTTGAATACATACCAAAGTGTATTTTTAATCTTCTCGAGAAATTTACTGCCTTTTCAGCTGATAAAACAGAAGTTTTCAAAAATCAATAATGACGAAACGAATAGAAGCGGATGACTGTGTCGTTGTCATCTTGCTCTATTATTTGATGAGCACCGAACTATGCATTGTACATTATCTTCTAGTTATTACTCTTTTTTAATTACGAAATTTTATTATAAGTATATGTCTGAGACATTAATAAATAGATGTATCTTTGGTATATGAAAAATGTTTGCATACAACAGAATGACAGTATGAGAGGTTCTTCTTGTCGTATGTTGTAGTCCTTAGAAGGACTTTTGTTGTCCTTAAAAGGACAGTTTATTAGTCTTAAATGTAATAAAACAGATAGCAGAACGCATCTGCAATGCTACTGGCAAAGTCGTGTTCATGTCACGGTCGCAGGTTGGTTCCGTCTTTCTGGTCCATGCTGCCATTGCCTATCAGCGAATCGCCGTGGTGCCAGATTTCGCATGGGGTAACTTAAACAGAATTTTGTTAAGGCGCTTGCATACCTTTTTATAGCGCCGGTGATGTCTTTAGAACAGCGGACCGAATACAACCAGTCTCACTCCTCTCGATGTCAACTTGTTGTAGATGTTTAAATAGGATTTCATCATCTTCTTGTTGGTAAGTGATATCATGTCATCCTCCCCGACTTGAATAAAAAAGATGTCATATTTAGCTACGTGAATTTGTTGAAGAAGTATCTGAAGTCGCTTCACGCCTAGACCACCAGTCCCGTATGCTTCTCCGCTGAAGGGCATGTCGTTTAGAATCTGTCAAGTATTCCATTTTCTACAGAGACGTTTTATGAAGCTGTGTCCGAAGTATGGACCTCTTTCACCGTATTTATTCAGCTGACCAACAGTAGCTTTCTGTGAACGCCATAGCTATGAATAATTAAGTGTTTTGTTTTTGTTTTTTTCTTTGTTTCGTTTTGTTTTCATTTATTCATATTTATTTGTTTACGCTGCACTGCGTAGTTTTGACCGTTTCCGGTCAAACTAATCAATCGTAGGCCCAGCGAAATTAGAGTTTGGAGACTTGAACTGAAATACAAGTCGATGCCTGGATATATTCCGAAATATTTAAAATGTGATTTGTATAAAAAGGGGCCTTAATTCAAGGCCCAGATGTAATTTTATAACATGTCTGGATATTGGTGGAGGTGTTTAAATTTGTTTTTGTGATGGTTTTACTACAACTGGATCTATACCATGAAATTTTCTGCATTGCCAAAGAATTCATAAAAATTTAAATATGTCGCGAATTTGTTTGTTGGAATCATCTAAGAGAAGACCCGCGGTTTCATACTTGACTTATACACAAACCATCCAAAGTCAAGACTTCCACTTCTCATGAAATACGCCTAAGCTCTGCTTTTTATTCTAATAATGATAATAATAAAACTGTTAAAACTTATAAAAACAGGACTTATTCATATGTCATATCGATAAATATGCTTAACCATTCTATGTATTTTAACAATACCGTTTTACTCTATATTTTTAAATACTTGACATTTTGTCATTTCTTAATGTTTTTTTTTCTGATCTGTTATTTTGCAATTTCTAGCCAAAACCATATTTAGATCTATAGAAATACTTCACAGTCTGTTCCGGTACTCTCGACAGCTAACAGTTACTGCCTAAAACTGATGGCAAACGTAAAACAAATGACAGACGTAGTGAGACGGAGAGTTCGTCAACTTTTCAGCCAAAAAACTGCATCAAGACGACACTTCCGCATTGCGCCAAAACAAACGACCGCTTTACGAAACCGGTGAATGTCGTTAAAAATCCCGCGATAAACTTAGATTTAAAGCCTCAACGAATAGTTTCCTTCTACCTTTTCCATTAAGACGCCGATTATTGAAGATACTCTTGGAAAACAAGCAAGAAATAAGTAAAATTCAACACACTTAAATTTTTCGACTTTACGTAAACCGAGATCGTTCGCGCATGCACACAAAATGTATCGAACTACCTTAACATAATGAAAAGGTCTCTCATTTCATCATATTTTTTTCCATTGCATATCAGTGATGACAGTGACACACAATTTTCACATTTCGTTACTCTCGTATTAAGATGTTGCAAGCGAATTTTCATTCACCGAAAAGAGCTTTTGGTAGTGTTAAACTAGCCTGGCTCTCAGGCTGCATGGTTATTTATTTTTAAAATACTTCTAACCTTTGATAAGAACATTTTTAAGTGTTAAATGCAAACAAACTGTAGTAGTGAATACGTATATAATGGTTCCTTTAATTTGCAATAACAGTATTTGTATTTGAGCTTGGAAACTCCAAGGTCGAAGGGACATAACTCTATCAGAATTTCAAGTATCGAAGATAAATGTTCAAAGTTTGATGTAACTGTCATTTGTATCAGCTTTTTTATTGTTTTATTTTCATCATATTTATAAAGAGGCAGAAATCTTTCAACGTAAAGACAAGACTTATGGATACTTTTACTTGTGGCTAATGTTCGGATAGGGAAACACTTTTGTGACGTTTGACAACATTCACTTGTAGCAATAGTCGCTACATCAACATTTCTAATTTGAAAAGGGACATAAATCTGTGAAAATAAGATCCTATTAGATATGATACAGATTGTGTCGGGGCCCGGGACACTTCTGTGAAATTTGAACCAACCAATTTGTTTGCCTCAGGGAAACTGCATATAAATTTAACCTGGGCTTACGCAAACATTGATTTGTAGCAACAATCGCACGTACGCTTTAAGAATATTTTAATTGAAATTCTTAATTTAAAAGGGGACACTTTAGAAGAAAACTTCAGAGCTTAGTGCTTAGTGCGGCGCGAACTGCGACTTCCTACTAATGTTTTATTTATCAGCACTTGCATATACGTAATTTTGCATTAGGTATTTCATCTTACATTTTATATCTAAGGACTTATGTACTTTCTATTGTGGCTATCGTCTTTTGTATAAATATAGTATACAGTCTGTATAAATATAGTATATAGTTACAGACATAAGTTAGTGCAAGGTACAACAGCTGCGCAATTAACAAAAGACGATGCACAAGATCTGTTGCCAGGGCCCTATCAGTACAGCTGCTCATTTGATGATTGCACAAACTTTAGCTTTTATCTTTGCACTACTTTGAAGTCTCCCTTTTATGGCAGAGTGAAGGAATCGTTATCACCGAACAACCATGCATGTATCCTGACGAATATCAATTCCTAAGTGTATCGTAAGAGGCGACAAAACGGGCTTTTACAACTGAAATCTTTCAAACACTTGATTCCAGCATGATCCCAAGAAAGTTGTTTCGTGTGAAATGGGCCAAACTCATTCCTCCTGTAAAACAAAGTTCCAGTTACTTTTACAACTGGTACTGATGGGTAGTCTGCCTAGGAAAGGTATATAAACTGACTGCTGTGGTATGACGTGAAAGTGACGTAAAACCAACATCAATTACACTGGCTGACTAACCAGTGCAGTTTTGAATGAAAACGTCGTTGGAGAAAAGAAATTTACCGCTAGTCTGACAAATAAATACATTTTTTCAATGTTAAGAATGTAACATCACTTTTGACTGTGGTCAAAATGAACAAAACCTGCTAAGACCTTTTTTATGTTTTGAGTGTCTATTAATAAATTAAACCTAATATTTAGAAGCTTTGGGCAACAATCTTTAACCTAATTTCCTTTGGTCACATTGTAACTGCAGAGAATAACCAACTCATAAATGATGTCCCCATTTAGAGGTTGTCAAACTGTTTCCTAACACATGTCATGATCATTCGCAAACAACCATCTTTCTATACCTGTAAATAAGTTTGAAGTCTTGAACTAAAACAATAAATATATTATAATATTTTTACAGTATGTTGTAAAAAACTGTCAGATTCAAAATTTGTGTATTTTCCCATTCTCGGCTGTTCGAAATTCTGAATGAACAAGGCTGTTCAGAAGCAAAGACAACAAACAACAAAAATAAAACAACAGAAAATAATAAATGGGTTTATCGAGTCTGTTTATGGGCAGTAATGAAATATATAATGCTGCCTATGCCCTCTTGCACCAGTTTAAGCCATTTTATAATATTAGGAACACTCAAACCCCCACTTCCTGTTACAAGTCATAGCCATGGTCTGGCTTTATGAATTCCCAATCAAAACACCAGATACACAACATCACATATTTAATAACAATCCTTAAGGTCAGTGATATGGGTCTATCTAGGAATGAACAGCACAGTATACGAGGGGTGTTCCAAAAATAATGTCATTTGTGTTTTATTTCGCGGAAATCGTGCCATGTGTACACAAAACCACCTCTTGTCGATAGAATGATCACTGAATCGTAACATAGGTACATATCTCGCTCACACGTTCACTGACCTTGGTACAGCGTACATTGCTTTATAGCGTATTCATTACACTTTACACAAAATGACTGGGAAAAGAGCTGAATATGTGCTTGAAATTAGGGCCTACATAAAAGATAGGTCGCTACTCGGCGTGAGGCCTGTAGATATTCACCGTGAGGTGTGCGACATTTATGGGGAAGGTCAAACATCTGTGTTTAGCATACAAAAACATAAAACAGGTCAAGTGCCACCATTGAAAATAAAGATGGATGGTCTAACAAGAATGATGTGGACCCAGTTTAATGCTGATCCGCCAAGCGCTTCAAGGAAATAAATTATTTAAAGATATTTTTATCTTTAGCTCTGGTAGCCCCTTATATTATGCAAGATTATACCAGATAAAGTGCTTCATCAGAAGAAGTTGTTTAAAGGTATTTCTATTTCTGTCTCTAATTACCCCAAAAAGGGGCCATATGCCCCTGTTTAAACAAGTGAAGAAAGGACCCTAAAATAATGCTACAGACTAAGTTTGATGAAGATCCAGCAAGGAGTAAGGACTTCTTGAAAAAAAATGTTTAAAGGTATTTCTATGTTTAGCTCTAGCGGCCCCTACAAGGGGGGACCTATGAGCTTTTTTGAACACATGCGGGAGATGACCTTATAACGATGCTACAGACCAAGTTTGATCAAGATCCATCATGCTGTTCATAGCAGAAGTCATGTAAGTTATTTTTATTTTAGCTCTAGTGGTCACCAAAAGGGGTCAAGTGCCACAAGGGGTCGTTACCGTCCGTCACTTTTGTTTCCCGCTTCATTGAGCACTAGACCAATCTAACGTTTAATACGTAACACACAAGATATAATACCTAAGAGGTAATGCGTAACATGTAAGATGTAATTTATAACACGTAACACATAATATGTCATACATAAGAGGTAATGCATAAAAACTAAGACAAAATGTCCCTAATGGGCTTCTGTAGTACGTTCTGCCAAAAAGAAACAAGATATTTTATTCACAAATTTTATGTACTATACACGAATTTAATAAATGATCATAAACAATTAATTTCCTTTAGAATTTTACTTCCTTAAACCGCAGACATTATACATTTACCGTGTGCGTTTTCTATTTAAATGCACTGTCAGACGTAAGGAAAAAAGGACAGAGGCGTGTTTGAGAAGGGAGGTTTGATTGTATCTATCTCCTCTCAAATAGTAGCACTGACATACGAATGGCAGCATGGAAAAAGACAATGTCATAATAGGGTCAGTCTACACTTGATTACCATACCATTTAAACTGTATGTGCGGACGCTTTATTTGAACGGGACTTTTCCTGTGTACCATTCTTGCTTTTTTACAATATCTGTTACGTATTACAGATAAGTATATGGAATTTGATTATTTTAAGAGCAAATGAGTTGCTAGGCACAGTCACTGATAGAATGTTTAATTCCATGAGCATTATATAAATAGTGTTATATAGCGACGATCATAGGTTATAGATGTATCGGACCCAAATTCATATTTTGAAAATATAAACAATTACTTCATAATACCCATGTAAACATAAAATTAACAACAGTACTGAAATATAACACACCAAAAACATGTACAGGTAAGCACAGAACAAATATATACTTCCACTAAGTATCTGGTAGTTTCTGGTGGAATAATCAACTATTTAAGTGCTCTATACGCATTGAATATCTTTAAATCGTCATCGTGGTCTAAATTTTCTACTATTCGTGAGAAGTCATGACCAGAATCACAAAGATGTCATTTTGGAGCATTCTAGGGGTTGCCACCTCGGTAGCATAGTAGTGGTGCGCACCCCGCCCCCCACCCCCACCCTCCTTTTCGTGCAGGAGGTCTTGGGTTCGCTCCCTAGCCGCGTCATACCAAAGACGTGACAAAGGTAGGTAGTAGTAGCTTCTTCGCTTGGCTCTCAGCATTAAAAGGATAGTGATGGTACTGGTCAGCCTAGTGTTAGTATAATGTGACTGGGTAAGGTATCATGCCAATTGTCTACGGCGTGATATTCCGTTGTGACAGCACTATAAAATTGGGCATTGCGCAAAAAAAAAAAAACTGCTGCAAGTCGTTTACATAACTGAAAAATTGTCGAAAAAAGAACCGCTAAATCTGAACACACACGCACGCATGCACACACGCACACAAACATTCCAGAGGTTGGCCGCCTGTATGAAATGTAACAGCTGTAAAAGACCTGTATTTTTGTTCAAAACTGGTCATGATTATTTCAAATTTACACCTGTAGATTTATATAACATCATTGATTTCAACAGTTCTGTATCAGTATCTAGTATATCGTGATGTCCACCAGCTGTGTGAAGTTGGCTAAATAAACGACATACGACATACAAAATTCGAAAATTTTGAATGTCGTCTATTGCGCGACATACGACATTCGAAAATTTTGAATGTCGTCCATTGCGCGACATATGACATACGACATTCGAAAATTTTGATATTGTTCATTGCGCGACAAACAACATACGATCTTTGACAAAAAAAATGAATGTCGTTCAGTGTGCGAAATATGACATTCGAAAAAAGTTGAATGTCGTGCAAAAAACGACATTGGACATTCGAACTTTGACAAAAAAATTGAATGTCGTCCATTGCGTGACATACGACATTCGAACTTTGACCAAAAAATTTGAATGTCGTTCAGTGCACGACATACGACATTCGAAAAAAGTTGAATGTCGTGCAAAAATCGACATTGGACATACGACATTCGAACTTTGACAAAAAAAATTTGAATGTCGTTCAGTGCGCGACATACGACATTCGAAAATTTTGAATGTCGTCAATTGCGCGACATACGACATACCACATTCGATCTTTGGCAAAAAAAAATTGAATGTCGTTCAGTGTGCAACATACGACATACAACATTCGAAAAAAGTTGAATGTCCTGCAAAAAATGACATCGGACATACGACATCCGAACTTTGAGAAAAAAAAATAAATGCCGTTCATTGCGCGACATACGACATTCGAAAAAAGTTGAATGTCGTGCAAAAAACGACAGTGGACATACGACATTCGAACTTTGACAAAAAAAACTTGAATGTCGTTCAGTACGCTACATACGACATTCGAAAATTTTGAATGTCGTCCATTGCGCGCCATACGACATACGACATTCGAACTTTGACCAAAAAATTTGAATGTCGTTCAGTGCACGACATACGACATTCAAAAAAAGATGAATGTCGTGCAAAAAACGACATTAGACATACGACATTCGAATTTTGAGAACAAATTTGAATATCGTTCAGTGCGCGACATACGACATTCGATCTTTGACCAAAAATAATGAATGTCGTTCAGTGTGCGACATACGACATTAGGAAAAAATTGAATGTCGTGCAAAAAACGACATTGGACATACGACATTCGAACTGTGACAAAAAAATTGAATGTCGTTCAGTGCGCGACATACGACATACGACATTTGAAAATTTTGAATGTCGTCCATTGCGCGACATACGACAAACGGCATTCGAACTTTGACCTAAAAAATTTGAATGTCGTTCATTGCACGACATTCGAAAAAAGTTGAATGTCGTGCAAAAGACGACATTGGACATACGACATTCGAACGTTGATAAATAAAATTGAATGTCGTTCAGTGTGCGACATACAACATACGACAATCGGCCTTTGACAAAAAAAATTAAATGTCGTTCAGTGTGCGATATACGACATACGACATTCGGAAAAAGTTGAATGTCGTGCAAAAACGACATTGGACATACGACATTCAAACTTTGAAAAAATTGAATGTCGTTCAGTGCGCGACATACGACATACGACATTCGAAAAATGTTGAATGTCGTGCAAAAACCGACATTGGACATACGACAATCGAACTTTGACATGCAAAATTTGAACGCGTCCAGTGCACGACATACGACATTCAAAACATTTGAATGTCGTACAGAGCGCGACATACGACATTCAAAAAAGAAAGATTTTGTCATTTTTGTCACAAACTTTCAGATTTTGTCATTTTCTACCAGAACAGGTTTTTATTTGCAGTTATTTATCCAAAAATTACTATTTTATAAGCACTTTTTTCTTATATTACGAGTAATAGTTAACGCCAAAAATGGCAAAGTTAAGCAAATGTTTCCGGTGGCGTGCCCGTCGGTGAAGCAAATTGTTTTTATATTCGATTAGACAATATTTGTAACTACTTATTGAAAAAAAATTTAGTTTCATATCTTTCTTTTAACGCTTTTTATGGCCATCAAGTGGTTCTTAGGAAAGGTTTGAGAGTTTGCGTAGCTTGTAAGACAAAATTAAAAACAAGAGATACATGTATGTAAGTTGTAAATGGGCTTTTATTTAAGCCAGTATCAAAAACATGAAATATAACATATCAAAATACATTTAATTTGTTGACTAGAATTGTTTAAACATTGATCGTATAAATTATGTTTTATCTGGGAAATAAAATTCCGCCGAATACCAAGTATGAAACACACCCAATTCGTTGACTAGAATTATTTAAACTGAGATCATATAAATTTTACTTCATCTTGGAAATAAAGTTCTGTTCAGCTAACTTAAACAATGAATAAAATATTGATGACAATCAAGTATGAGTGAGAAGAAACATAATACTGACAGTAAAACAAATTAGGAATTATAAAAAAAAGTGAATATGGAATCTTAAAATTGATATCACTTTGGCATATAAACAGCAGCAAACCGTGGTGGAGGAATGGGAGGTGGTGGTTAAACGAATTCTAACAAGTAAAGTATGTAAATATTCTGCGAAAGAAATAAGAATGCTTTCTTCTTTGTTTAACGTGAAAGTAGTTTGTGCGCATGCGCATCTAGTTTTAGATTATCACGTGCGAAACAGTTAACTGCTACTTAAGTATACGGCCAACGGCCGTATAGAATAAAATGGAACCATCTCGTCCATAAAACATTTTATACTAATAAAATACATTTATAATAAAATGAAATTGATTAATTTTTCGAAAAAAATACGACGGACAAAACTTACCTTAAGTTATTTATTTCCATAAAGATGATTGATATTCACCAAAGCGTGGTACGTAAAAGTCTTAGTTGATGTAAAATACTTGTTGTTAGAAAATAAGGTTTATTTTCGTGCATGTTTTTGCTTTTTGACATCATGGCACCCATGTTTGAGCCCGGACGACCTTTAGGGTCCGGTTTGAGCCTTGTGCTTTACCTTTACGAAACAGTTCTTGAAAAGTTCTACAAATAAATGTTACTTTTATTAAGATATCTTAAAACACTTTTGTCCTATTATTTCATTGAAAATGACCAATCTTTGAAACAGAAATATTAACAACATTTGACCTAACTTACCTCGACATGCGAAAATTTGTGCGATAGACTGTCGTGTGTCATTGTTCGTTGTCGTGAGTCGCGTTAAATGTCGTGAGTCGTGGTTAAGCATTTAAGTCAGTAGTGGACAATTCCACGACAATTGCACGATATGATGTCGAGTGTTGTTATACATTGTCGTGTGTCGCGTTGAATGTCGTGTGTCATATTCTTAGAGTAACACACGACTATTCAACGCGACACACAACACGACACACGACATTCAATGCGACATACTACATGACACTCTAGAATTAGTACATGAGCCATAGGGTTGATTGGTACCATCTGGAGGGATTAATTCTTATAGCGATTTTTGGAAAGACATACAACCCTGGAGTAAGATAATGTGTGATAGCAATGTATCGATGGTAGCTTTTGGTGTGATATCATCCTGTTATATGCCTACACTTAGATACAAGTTCAGGTGAGCTAAGATATATCCAATGTAGACATAGGAATTATGAAACATATGTTTTTCAGTTTGAATAATTGATGTATTTGTAACAAATATTTAAAAACAAACACAATTTTCCCTTAATTTTCAACATTTTTTGGTTTGCTTCTTTGAATAAATGTTAATTAAAATAATGATTATGAAGAACATCTTAATGGCATTGACAACTAATAAGCATAATTATAGCTCATAATTAGATTTTCTTCCGATAAATGTTACGCCTTGAGGTACCATTTCCCCCTGCCTTCCCTAAGGAATCAAGGAATATTCAACATTATCACTTTCGGAAAGTACATACCGAATGCTTTTTATTCCTACATGAATACCGTTTAAACGTTAGGGCTTTTGTAACTTACGTGACATTTAATATGTTTCCTAAAAACATTTAAGACGATGAAATTGTGCCACACAATGATTAAGAAAAAGTGCAGTCTGTAGTTTATTAACACTCTTATACATGTATAACAATGAATTGAATGTGCTTTTAAACAATACATCTTTCACGTACCCGTTAACATTTTAATTAGTGTAATTTACGTAACAGTGATTTTATTACCAACATTATAGATATTTTACTTGTACTAATAACCCAATGACCAGGATGTTTATGATTCTTCAATATAATTGAAACTACAGACTGAATAGTGTTTCTTATAACTATTTTTCTGCAGTGGTAGGAACTTTCCCATGATTTAATCTCTGTATAAGTTTTATGTTACCAAAATGTACAAAACTGAATTTTTTAAGTGAAAAATATGTCCTGCACAGATTGGGAAAAAATTATAACATTTTATAATAACTATACATAATTTGTGTTGTTGAACTAGATATTTACTAGAATACAGTGAATCACCATCTCATTTCAATTGTTGTGCGGATTTTACGTGACAATTACATCTGTACAAATCAATTATAAATGTTCAAGAACATAATCCACATGTATGTATACTGAAATACATTTTAGAAATGCGCTTTAAACAGGTAGAAAACAAATAGATACTCATTGGAACACCATGGCTACATAGGGACAGAATCATTCTTAGTTTAAATGTTAAAAATCTCCTGACACTTACTTTTTAACAGATGACACATATATTCAACCTTAATTATTTGACCTTCAACCGATGTTTATGTAAACAAGAAAAGGAACTTGCTGACAATTCAAGTCAACACTTCAAAAGTGTCACAGAGAGAGAGAGAGATCACAGAAAATGGCACACTTCTGTTTATACTTTATTGATATCATTCATTATATACTGGCATTAATACAGGCCACAAATGTCAACGACCTAGATGTACAAGTTGTACCCATTATTATTTGTGTCCAATCGTCTGAACGATGCAATGTATCTACCTGCTTGTCCGTTAGTTTATACTAATTTGTTTTAGCTCGATTGTGATGAAAGCTTCAAGCATATTGGTATCTCTCGAAACCGCTTCCTGGAAAACCAGTACTGGTGTCATTAGAAAAGACCTGGTTGTGACCCCAGTGGGGCTCTCGAACCTACGATTCCTGGATTGAGCCGACACATTATTCACTAGACCACCGCTCCGCTATCTGCTCCTAATGATAAATCTTGAATTAACCCACCCTTGTGCAGAAAAGCTTTTGAGGGTTCGTGGCTTCGCTTCAGTGTGTCTAGATCAGCCGCAACAGCTTCACAGAATGTGTAAATTACTATAGAACAGACTATCAAACTTCATGCCAAGAAAAAGGGAAGCATCATAAGCTTCAGCTGACAATATTTATCATACTACAGGTGTTGTTTGACACAGAACATGCGAGCTAAATATGTTGAAGCTACACAACAGAAAACAGACATGACTTCAGAAGACAAATCCACACACGAAGAAGTTGAATCTGCGCAGATCAAAGCCGATTATGCGGATGTAAAAAAGTGATGACAGATGTAGAAAAATGCATGTATCCATTCAAAGCAGAAATTGGCACTAGCGGCATTAACTTTAAAATATCAAAGAAAGTGACCAGCTCGCAGAATAGAATGACTCAGATAAGGGCTGACAGAAATGTGTTTTGGACTATTCGTGATATTAGTTGTTGAACACACATGATGTAGTTAAAAAATTTCCTGACAAAGACCGACAAAGCCAAAACTATTATACTACGTTGAAAAAGAAGTATCGAGCTACAACAAGCCATTCTATGGTGGCATATTTCTGCATACGAGAATCATAAAGTTTTCATGAACATTCTAAGTATGAACTTTCCCGAAAAAAAAACAATACTTTTCGCGAAATATTGAATAAACTTTCGTGAAAGTAGGAGAAAGTTTTCGTGAAAATATTATCTTGTTAACGAGACAGTGTGTCAAAATAGTGAACTGAACTGCATAAAGATAACCCAAATAGTCTCCTCTACGGAATGAAGCGTGTTATATCAACCTCAATCCCCAACCACCACCCCTAGAAGTGTCTAAAACTTATAGATATTTTATTATGGGTTACAAAATTAACATATTTTTTAACTCCCTTTATTATTTCTGTTAATTCGGTATCTGTTATCGTATGCAGTAGTTCGCACCATCGTGATTTTTTCCACTTAGAATAAGAGATTCTTTTCGTGAAAAGTTTTTAAATTTTCACGTAAACTGTTCGCGAAAACTATCTGCTTAAGTGAATGCAGAAATATGCTACCATACCATTCTATTGAAAACGTATCTTACAAATGTACATCATTGATGACGATGCTTTGATAGTAGATTTCATTACAGATACATACTTTTCGAAAGAATCTAGTCTGCCGAAAGAAAACGACGTGGAACTGCACTAACACTTCTGTTTTCTGGTCAAAAATACCAAAACAGCCACAGAATTGGAAATATTTCATGAGTAATGATGACTACAAAACTCAGTTATGTTCAGACAGCTAAATGTTGGGACGTCAACATGTGTGATTTGACAACGTTTTGGAGACGGAGAGTCATTTGCAGTTTAATGGTCGCCCAAAATATCGGAACATCAACAAGGTTAGATACGAAATGTTTGTCAACAAGAATGACAACCAAGACAGCATCCTTAATAGTTCTGACGGCATAGACATGGCCCTGATGCCACCATATCAGTCCAGTCAACTATCAGCTACTTATTCATATCTGCGTAACTATTGTAAAAACAATAGGAAAACTTTATCATAATATACTCAAATTTGATACAATCTCTTCATGTTTTTATATGTCTGTAGTTTTACTCTTATTCATAATTTATTATTATTATTATACCATACTCATGATCAATTTCACGTTCACAGGCGCTTTACATAGTTCAAATGCAAAAGGGCGCAAAATTCATCCTCTACTAGAACAGACACAAAGCGATCTGACTAGAGGGACAGAGTGAGACAAAGCCTCTATGACAGAGAGATCAGAAATCAGATACAGGCTTGTCCGGCTAACTTAGCCTAGCTCGTTGCGAATAGACAGCCTGGTTCTTTAACGTGCCTAGTGTTTATCACTGATACACGCAAGGATCGCCTGGGTTCCTGACCAGTACACCTCTAGTTGGGTGGGAAACACTGAAAAGCGTTTCTGAAAATTCCCGAGTAGCTGCCGGGGATCAAACCCCCGACCTCAGGATTGGAAGGCCAATATGCAAACCACTGAACTATCCGTCCACCCATATCAAAATCAAATAACCTTGATCTTTTCTTAAAGGTGTATATTTGACTACATGCCCAATAATAGTCTTTATCTTCCAGGTGTTGTTATAAATTGCTGGGACTTTGATGATGAACAACAGTTAGTGAACAACTTGAGTGACAAAAAAGATCGTTCCTGATGAATCTGTTGACATAAACGAAACCAGTGAAACTGATGAAGATTATTCGCGTACCAATATTGACGATATCTTAAGATTCAGACAGTAATGAAGAGTCATAACTAAGAATGTTCTAGTATGTTGAATACATAGAAAATGTGGTTTATTGAAAACAAAGAATAAACTTGACATGATTTAGAAAGATAAAGATTGAAAACAATAACGGGAGCTTATTACCGATTAAGGTAACATATTGTAACGTAAATTACACTTTTATATTCAATGAATTAACATGGCATTTGATATCTAACCGAAGAATGATTTTATTGATTAGTATAAATATTTCTTTTCTAAACATCATACTAAATAACAACGACTTTAACATGTTTATATGAAATATTATGAAAATCTTGATTTTATGGTAACGTTTTTTGCTGTATAAAAGTACCATTTGGTATTATTCAGCCAAAACCTGTTTACTGTTTAAGCATAAGAACATTGATAAAGAAGTAGGCATGAATTTGCACCTTTTTGGCAGATCAGACAGTAAAACATCATGTTTAAACAACATATTTTGTGCTTTCCGTCTACACGTGTATTTTCACGTAAATTACAATAACAAGAAGGAGGCTTTGATATTAAAAATTATTGGTCTGCGAATAACTGTCTAATTGTTAATTTAACGTATCAAAAGTAGTTCAGAAATTGCTCTGATTTAACGATATTCATACTTATCTATTCTATATCATGTATAGAAGTATTAATTAATTTCAAACAAATAGGTAACGCAAATTTATATGCCGTAAATTACAAGCGCCAAAACAGCCAATGGCAGACAACTTGGTTTTGTGATATGTAGAATTCTACTACCTTATACTCTATGTATTTAAACATGTCATATTAGTTCAAGAATGAGCAAAATACCTTTCTAACTGCATATTATGAAACAATATTTGTGTTCTTTAATTCTGTTTAAGCACTGGTCTATGTTTGTCTGTAATTGCAACCACTAATCGCTAAAGAGGCAATATTTTAATTACAGTTTTATTAAATACATAAAATACATAAACTGAGCTGTTTGTCTATCAGTTTCCAAGTAAATATATTTAAAAATAAGAGAGAACCATTAGTTTGAAATAGAAAGTCTACTTATGTATAACGGAAGTTTGATGAAAGTCTATTTTGGGGTGGTGTTACTACATGGCTAATAACGCACAAAAAGCTACCACCACTGCAATGCTATCACACAGTTTCTGTATTGTCAGATGTTTACCTATCCAAAAATAGCACTGAGCTTTAATCCCCTTGGATGGTACCGCTAGCCAAAATTTCTGGGTCTGGCTCATGGACTAAATTAACAACGACACGTTAATTTTTACTGCAATATTTTTGCTAAAACCTAGCGTGACAATGAGACATTCAAATGCTAAAATGTCGTGTGTCATTGCACATTGTCGTCCGTCGCGTTGCAATGTCATGCGTCGTGTCGTATGTCGCATTGATTGTCGTGTGTCGCACTGAAAGACATTAAATTTGGCACTAACCGGATTCCGTACAATACTGCTTCTGATGTACGACATTCAAACTTTTAAGTTTTACAAGAAAAAATTATATTGCTCATACAGGGCATAACGCATTTAATTTTTGCTATTCCTTTCATCTCAACATGGTTGCACAATTGCGCATCAATAGAAAAGACGTTTATAGGACTGTAGTATTTTTCAAATCATTCTGAAAGTGTTGTAAAGGTAGGTTTCTAACACACCTCTATTAAAAAAGATACTGTTTAGCTACTATGGTACTTACTACAGTAAGAATGAATGTAAGAACTGTTTATTTGTACATTAAAGAAATTGTGCATATTCTTTATGCAGATAACAACCTTATAATCAATAAAATGCTTTGACAAAAATAATTGTATAACTATATATATATTGGTAAAATGGTGGACTGTTATTGATAAGTTTTGAAGACCATTTTTATATGTTTATACAAACATTCGTAACAATACACCCATTTTACTAATGTTACACATATATCGTTAATGCAGAAGCATAATATATAACGGATTACACTTACAAATCTTAAAGACGAATTCTTGTTACCACAGACACATTGAACAATATAATCATTTGACTTCCGTAAAATATAATTTATATGTATGCATACATATATGTATATAACTATCAACACATTTGTTCAAAATAACGAATCATTATTGGTCACCAGGTTATTTTTCAATGTCTTGCACGTTGTAAAATATGAAAAACCGCAAGATATGTCAAATGTCACTTAAACAATTTAATCTGATGCAATCAGATTGTCTTTTCTTTTTTAATTGCAAATAAGGTGGTCTAAAATGCTGGCGCACATTTCCCCAGCTTTGGATTATGGTGTTAGAAACGAGGCAATGAAAACTATTGCATTAAATTTTAGTGTGAAAAAGCTCCATTTCTCGAAAATCTATTTTTAATAAGTTATAGTAAAAGTATTGCTGATGTAAATAAAAATTCATTTAATATTGCTATACGTGAAAAATGTTAATCAAGAAACGATTCTTTATGTAATGATCAATAAGTCACTATATCAAATACAACTGAAAAATATGGTTTTGCCATAAACCAGTTAATATACAAAATTAGGACTACAGCGATATTCTAAAGTGTTATAAGTTACGTAATATTATGTATATGTCTTTCCCCCATGGCAAACACCGTTTACTGACCTTGTTTTAAGATATCATTCTGTATTTGCTATAAATGACATTCAAATTTCTTTTGTCAAAGTTCGAATGTCATATGTCCAATGTCATTTTTGCACGACATTCAACTTTTTACGAATGTCGTATATCGTATATCGCACACTGAACGACATTCAATTTTTTTGCCACAGTTCGAATGTCGTATGTCCAATGTCGTTTTTTGCACGACTTTGCACGACATTCAACTTTTTTCGAAAGTCCTATGTCGTATGTCGCACACTGAACGACATTCATTTTTTCTGGTCAAAGTTCGAATGTCGTATGTCCAATGTCGTTTTTTGCACGACATTCAACTTTTTTCGAATGTCGTATGTCGTATGTCGCACACTGAACGACATTCAATTTTTTTGGTCAAAGCTCGAATGTCGTATGTCGTATGGCGCGCAATGGACGACATTCAAAATTTTCGAATGTCGTATGTCGCGCATTGAACGACATTCAAATATTTTTTGTCAAAGTTCGAATGTCGTATGTCGTATGTCGCGTACTGAACGACATTCAATTTCTTTTTGTCAAAGTTCGAATGTCCTATATCCAATGTCGTTTTTCCGGCGACATTCAACTTTTTTCGAATGTCGTATGTCGTATATCGCACACTGAACGACATTCAATTTTTTTTGTCAAAGTTCGAATGTCGTATGTCCATTGTCGTTTTTGCACGACATTCAACTTTCTTCGAATGTTGTATGTCGTATGTCGTGCACTGAACGATATCAAATTTTTTGTCAAAGTTCGAATGTCGTATTACAAATGTCGTTTTATGCACGATATTCAACTTTTTTCGAATGTCGTATGTCGCGCACTGAACGACATTCAATTTTTTTTTGTCAAAGTTCGAATGTCGTATGTCCAATGTCGTTTTCTGGGCGACATTAAACTTTCTTCGAATGTCGTATGTCGCACACTGAACGACATTCAATTTTTTTGTCAAAATTCGAATGTCGTATGTCCAATGTCGCTTTTTGCACGACATTCAACTTTTTTCGAATGTTGTTTGTCGTATGTCGTGCACTGAACGACATTCAAACTTTGCATGTCAAAGTTCGAATGTCGTATGTCCAATGTCGTTTTTTGCACGACTTTCAACTTTTTTCGAATGTCGTATGTCGTATGTCGCACACTGAACGACATTCAATTTTTTTGTCAAAGTTCGAATGTCGTATGTCCAATGTCTTATTTGCACGACATTCATCTTTTTTCAAATGTTGTATCTCGTATGTCGTGTACTGAACGACATTCAAATTTCGCATGTCAAAGTTCGAATGTCGTATGTCCAATGTCTTTTTTTGCATCACATTCAACTTTTTTCGAATGTCGTATGTCGTATGTCGAACACTGAACGACATTCATTTTCTTTTGGTCAAAGTTCGAATGTCGTATGTCCAATGTCTTATTTGCACGACATTCAACTTCTTTCGAATGTCGTATGTCGCACACTGAACGGCATTCGTTTATTTTTTGTCAAAGTTCGAATGTCGTATGTCCAATGCCGTTTTTTGCACGACATTCAACTTTTTTCGAATGTCGTATGTCGTGCATTGAACCACTTTCTAATTTTTGGTCAAAGTTCGATTGTCGTATATCGTATGTCGCGCAATGGACGACATTCAAAATTTTCGAATGTCGTATCATGTATGTTGCGCACTGAACGACATTCAAATTTTTTGTCAAAGTTCGAATGTCGTATGTCCAATGTCGTATTTTGCACGACATTCAACTTTCCTCGAATGTCGTATGTCATGCACTGAACGACATTCATTTTTTTTTTCAAAGATCGAATGTCGTATGTCGTATGTCGCGCAATGGACGACATTCAAAATTTTCGAATGTCGTATGTCGTATGTCGCGCACTGAACGACATTCGATTTTTTTTTGTCAAAGTTCGAATGTTGTATGTCCATTGTTGTTTCTTGCACGACAATAAATTTTTTTCATATGTCGTATGTCATTTGTCGTGCACTGAACGACTTTCAAATTTTTTGGTCAAAGTTCGAATGTCGTATGTCTTATGTCGCGCATGGATGACATTCAAAATTTTCGAATGTCGTATGTCGTGCAATGGACGACATTCAAAATTTTCGAATGTCGTATGTCGTATGTCGCGCAATGAACGACATTCAAAATTTTCGAATGTCGTATGTCGCGCAATGAACGACATTCAAAATTTTCGAATGTCGTATGTCGCGCAATGGACGACATTCAAAATTTTCGAATGTCGTATGTCGTTTGTTCAGCTGTGTCAACCACTGTTTGCTGTATGTCTTGTATTATGTAATAGTTATGTCATGATGGGCGTTTAAGCCTAAATGATTTGCAATAAAATTGTCTTTCAGCTGTAGATTCAATCGACAGCTGTAAAACGACTGTAAAACAGGTCGAATTATGCAAATGCGATACAGCTGTGAAAAACTTATAGCTGTAAAATGCCTAAAAGTTAGAGCTGTAGAAATTTTACAGGTGTTGAAAAAGAGGGCATTATTTTAAGGGATGAAAGCAGAGGTACAAAAAGTTTTAGGATGAATTGTAATTCCCTAGAAAAGGTAGCAAAATAAATGATCTAGTAAGTAAAGAACAATATGAAATATGTTTACAGTATAGCAATTGCAGAATTAAAGAGTATGACTATGCAACAGATATTGTATATATAACTTTCTTTGTTATGAAAACATATGACAATCTGGTCATTATGACTAGCTTCAAATAAAGTGTTAATTGTAAATGTATGTACTTAAACATGTCCTTTTTAAAACTATATTAGATATAATTAAACATACCCCATAACGGTTAAAATTCCAATATTTTAGATGATGCGGTGTCTGCGAATTTCAGTTATATGCCGCAAAAATCATTAAATATGGCTGACAATACCCTTGTTTCCCTCCAATCCAAAAATAAGTTACAGCTGTAATTTTGAGACAACTGCAATTTTCAAATGTATTTTTTAAAGCTGTATTTTTGAGACCTGCATGTTTTACCTTTGTAGATTTCAACTGCATTTCTGGTCATAATTTCCACTTGCAGGTGCTTTACAGCTGTAATTGCAAAATATAGGTCTTTTACAGACGTTTTACAGCTGTAAAAAGATCATTTATTCATACAGGTAAGATTGTTAATATGTTCTCTTACTAGATGTGCATTTTACTTGACGTTACCAATAGAAAGCGTGCGTTGTGACGCGACTTTGAACGTTTGCTATTCCAACGGCTGCGGTAAGCTAAAGATTTTGTTGGTCGAAAAATGCATATTTCGAAGGCAGGCACTATTTACTAGCATAATGTAACCATTGACTGGATGTTCTTGAATGGTGTAAAATACATTAGATTTACTTGAATAGTATAAACTGTGAGAAAACAAAAGAAATATTATTATGTATGATTTCACCGAGGTAAAATGTGGACATGTAATAAGACGTTGTATCTGAAATCATTCGTCCGCCACCTCTGAATCATTTGGGGGAAGTTTGCATTTACTTGGGGAGAACAGGTTTGTACTAGTACAGAATCCAGGAAAACTGTTTAGAGTAACTACCCGCCATTACATAACTAAAATACTGATGAAGAAAAGCGAAATACTCAAAACAAACAAAAATGCTAGATATAAAATAACGTGTGAGTCGGAAATCGAACCCGGTTTAAAATCTTTCCTACCATCTTGATCAGTACACTACGGAGTCATTCGTGCTTAATGACCCTTTTTACAAAGCTTTAAAAGGCAGTGTACCTTCGATACCCCATGACAAATGTTTTTAAATTTTGAATTGAAAAAATAGTAATCATATGTTTCTATAACATATTAGCTGTCAGTAATTAAGTGACAAAGTCTTCTTAAAAGAAAAAGCAATAATTTCCTTATATCTTAAAATTTTCTTTGTTGTCGTACGATCCGGAGGTAAGTGCTACATTTTCACATAATGAAAATGTCGTTCTTAAACAGATCATGTCATTTTTGAGGATCTTAAAATGCCGAAGATACACAAAACAGCAGCCGCACAGTTCATTACACCAAGATGTTTTTTGAATATATTTCCTGACATAACTGTCTTACCGAGTACGAAAGCTGATTTGAAACCAGAGGTCCAAATGGGCCTAAGTCGCACACCTGAAGAGGACTTAAACCATCTGACCCTATAAGGGGGCAAAACACCCAAAATGAACACATTTATGATAAAACTTTATATTAATGCTACCGAGCAGGTTTGATGAAGGTCCATTAAATGATACATGATAAGCAGTCTTTAAAATGTATTTTTACTTTTGGCCCTAGCAACCCCTAAAAGGTGCAAACTGTTTCCATTTGAACAAATTTTAGAGAGGACGTTTTAATGATCCCACATACCAAGTCAGGTGAAAATCTATGTAGCTATTCATTAGAATAGTTTGTTTAAAGGTATTTCTAGTTTTAGCTCTAGCAGCTGCTAAAAGGGGCCAAGTGTCCTTAATTGAAAAATTTTGGTAAAGGGCCTTATAAAAATGCTACAAGTCAATTATGATGAAGATGCATCAAGCATTTCATGAGAAGAAGTCTTATAAAGACATTTCTGTTTTTAGTTCTAGCGGCCCCTAAAAGGGACCAAGTGCCTTCATTTGTAGTGACATCATTTGAACAAAATTGGGAGAGGACCACATGATAATGCCACAAACAGACTTTGAAGAAGTCG
This sequence comes from Mercenaria mercenaria, assembly GCF_021730395.1. NCBI lineage: Eukaryota > Metazoa > Mollusca > Bivalvia > Venerida > Veneridae > Mercenaria > Mercenaria mercenaria. The sequence continues at coordinate 21,962 of NW_026459939.1, forward strand.
TTTAAAGCTATTCCTAATTTTGGCTAAAGGGGCCAAGTGCCCTCATTTGAAATAAAATGGAAGAGGACCTTATAGTGATATTACAGACCAAGTTTGATGAAAATCATGAGAAGAAGTTGTTTAAAGATGTTTTTAATTTTGGCTCTAGCGGCCTCTTAAGGGGGCTAAGTGCCCCAATTTGAAAGAAATTGTGAGAGGACCTTATAATGATGCTACAGACCAAGTTTGGTGAAGATCCACCAAGCGGTACATGAGAAGAAGTCGTTTAAACGTTTCTCTATTTTCAGCTCTAGCGGCCCCTACAAGGGCAAAGTGCTCCAATATGAATGACTTGATATAGAATCTCGCCAAAATGCTACAGACCAAATTTTGTGTTATGCTGACCAGTAGTTTCAGAGAAGATGTTTAAGTGAAAATGTGGACGCCGGACCATCCACCTATATTAATAGCTCACCCCTACAAAACAGCAAAAATCACAATAAGAACGTAAGAAACGTTTTGCTTCTATGACTGAAGCAAACGTAAGCGACTAGAATAAATACATCTCAGTGAAATGAGAGAGTGAAGGAAAATCATTTGTTTTTACAAAATCAAAGGATGCGTGCATAAAGCATTCAAACGATAGACATCTCTGAGAAACAACAAAATATTTCTTAGTTCGCTGAAGTTTCAACTTTGGCTGAACCTTATTAAGCTTTTCAGTAATATATAAGTTCGGTGATTTGATAGAAGATAAGCTAATATACGTTTCTATTCTATTTGCGTAAACGTTGTGTATATTCAAAGGATTTTAGGAACGATGATTTGATTTTTGCTCTGCATAGTCGCTTAAAAACCTTTTAAAAGTTGTTAGTTCCTTTGTTTTGGCTAGTTTGATTTAACAATAAAAGCGTTATATGGTAGGGTATGATAGTGAAAAAAAATAAGAAATGTTAGAAAAAAAATTGGTGTGCGTGGAAATGTGGAGGATACTAAGCTTCAATACTAAGATATAATGAGGGATGCGTGGGTTAGGGTGAGGGATGGGGGTGTTTCAAGTGTTTGTGTGTGTGTGTGTGTGTGCGTGTGTGCGTGTGTGTGTGTGTATGTGCGCACGCGCGTGCGTGTGCGTGCGTACGTTATATTTACATTCGAAATAATCGGAATCACTTCGTTTTAGGGTTAGGGTTAGGGTTTAGATTAATGGTTGAAATTGGCTCCATCCTGGGGCAAACTTAGTTTTACATAGAGTTGTTTAGGGAAAACCTTTAAATATCTTCTTGTCTTGAAACACAATGCACTGGGCTTAGATATTTTGTCATGTAGCATTGTCTAGTCGACCTCTACCAACATTTTTCAAATCATTACCGGTCTATGCATAACGAAATGTTGATTTCTTCAGGTATATCGGTTGAAATATCACTCAATAAGCACTGCTTATTAGTCCTTTCAGGACTTTGATTTATTTTTACCTTAATGCAAGAGTGTATTTAGGATTAGATCAATCGTTTGACGGGAAACTCATATACGCTTTTTTTTATACTGATTTAAATATGAATTAATAAATTTATGACTATCATGTTTTTCTAATACTCCATTTCGCTGTTATATGATTAATCGCAACCTCGATACTTCCATTATTCAATCCCTATGACATTGTCTTCTTCCCCAGAGTAACTTCATACACTAGTTACAGACCACCTGGTTGTCATTATGTAGAAAAAAAAACTGAACTGAGAACTCATGAGGATATGTCTGTGACGATTTCACAGAAGGAAAATTGATTGAAAAAAAAAACACAACAACTTGTTGTTTCTGTAATGATGTATTTGTGACAGGTAGAGATAAGATCTGCGGTAACCTCCTACTGGACCAATATCATGGCTTGGTTGAATAAACTAGAATATCATGTACGATAATATAACCACAAAGTATATTATTTTCAATTTGGAGAACAATTGGCTTCTGAAACTTCACTGTAAAAATCAACAGAACACTAAAGGCTGTCTGGAATGGAGGCTGACTTCTGCCGTCCCGAGTTATCGTGTGACCGTGGCGAAGCCATTACAATACGACAGCATGGTAACATTATAAATACAGAAAATCTCGTTAAGTCGTGTTGTAGTGTTCACAGGGCGAAGACGCAACAATATAAAAACTTGTCTAACAAAAGGCGCCAAAAACTATATCGATCTTCAAAACTGCAAACGCAAACACTCAACAGAAAGATCTGTAGATCTCTAGAATCAATTTGTCGTCATTTAGTGTAAAACATGTCGAGCTGTAAGTGGGCTTTTATAAGCTGCAATAGGTTCATAATTAATGGGCCGTTCCATGAGAAAACCTGTATTAGTGACATCGTATTAATATTATTGCATAACAAGTAGTTAAAAATACTGGAAAATCATTTTCTTATGTTCAGGCAGAAACTATAGAAACAAATATTTTATAATACAGTTATCTCAGGCAAGTCAATTCTACAATATTTTACACATAAATGTTACTTGTGTTGTCATGGCAACAGAAATTTTAAAGCACCCGTGCATCATGAAGATATAGAGGTGTGTAGGTATAAGGCATGTGATGAAAGCAAAAATATACAGTTAAGTTATTTTTCAGTAAAATCATTTTGAACTGTTCCTAAATATTCAAAAATATGATGTTTAGTAAGTGATACGCAAACTTTTTTGCAATAATGACTTGAAAAATACAAGCCATCATACTGCTTTCATGACGTTCTCAACGTCACGTCTCAAAATGCCTTCAGTGACTTACTTAAAATCATTTTAGCTCTTGAAATAGTGCAGATAATTAATTCAAATTTTCAGATTCAGGTTTGAAAGGTAAAAGAATGTCCTTTATGGATACTTTATTACCTAATTTTGATTTTTGTCACTAATACAGGTTTTCTCATGGAACGCCCCATATAATAAACCGCACTATTCATTTATGATTTGAACACTATTTAGCAATGGTAGCTTAATTGTGTATATTTAGGTAGTTATTTTACTTCTGCTGACAAGGCATTTTTTTATTTATTTCAGTCCTTTGTCAAGGATGTGGATAAATGCAATTTTGGAAGTTATGTCGCAGTGAGATGAGTAAAATTGTCATTTAAAGTAAGACACCTGTAACGTTTTGTTAGTCTAGGTGGACTCCCTTTTTTGGCAAGGCAATGGTAAGGTCAAGTGACTGGAAAAGGGGCTTGGACAATGACAAAATCTTTGATTTTTTTACATTTTACATTGAAGGTTAAGGATTTCATCTGGGGCTCCAAAATGCCACCAGTATAATATCTTCCAAAATATTTCTGTCTGATACAATAGGATGCCATGTGTAACCTAGTGTTGAAATTCTTGTACATTCTTGACAAATCATAAATCATGGTGTTCTAGCATCATTTGAATCACGGTCTTTATCGCTTTAAAAACACATGTTATATACTGCTTAAATTGTTCCTCATGGTCTCCGTCAACTTTTTCGTAGTATGACTGTTAATTAAAAATTTCAATACCTGAAGGGATTTTAAATTTACTCTTCTATGCTATAGATATTTGAAAAACAAACAGAAGGGTTTAATAATCCTGTATGAAAGGATGGGTTGAACTACTCTAACGAAGCTTCTAGGTATGTGCGATTTGAGTTTAATTTTACATGTTTTTTTCTTCTTTGTTTTTCATTTTACGCTGATTGACATGTCTTTCAAAGAAAATATGAGGAAGATATGAAATATTTTTAAACCAGATACATCAAGACAGTTTACCCGGAATATAGCGTTACAAACGCTTTTCAATTTTCATCGTAAAAAATAGTAAAAACAGCAGATTTTCATGTGTTTCCGTAACATATAGTTTGTCAGTACTTAATTTTTAGTAATTAAATTTTAAGGCCTTCTTAAGGAATATAGCATTTATTTCCAGATATGTAAAAAAAGTTTTTTTGTTGTCGAACGATCTGGAGGCCAGTCCCTTTAACGTCGCACTGACACAATTACAGGTCATATGGCGACTTTTCAGCTTAAATGGATGGCGGACACCTGGGTACTGATCTTCAGTAAGCCAGCTGAATGGCTTCCTCACATGAAGAATTCAACGCCCCGAGTTAGTTTCGAACCCATATCGGTGAAGGGCAAGTAATTTTGAAGTCAGCGACCTTCACCACTCGGCCACGGATGCCTTTTTTCAGTAATAGCACTTATGACACAAATGTAGTAGACGAGGCGAATATCAACAAGACAATATATCAACCTGTCCATTTGTTATTACAGTAGCAGTGTTGATGGTTTCAGCCGCTGTGGTTGTCAACTGTAAAAAGAATCAACTGAAGATTCAAACGAATGGATACTCTTGGGTGGTGAGGATAGAGAAGAACGGAAAGTTTGTTTGTGGGGGAATATTGATGGGAAGACAGAAAATAGTGGCTGTATCAAGGTGTATTAACAAAATGTGAGTAATTAAATCGTACAGAATTTTTTCGCATATAAACTATATTATATGAAAACAGAATTAACATTAAAAACCGAACACCTGTAGATTATTTTGATTAGCGAATACGCTATTATTGTTGATACAGTAAACAAACATTCGCAATGTCGTATTAAAATTGTTGAAACCTAACACACAACCACAATTTCATGTCAAAGTTATACAATTACCAATGACATGCAAAAGTATAACACACATTTGCAATGACAGATCAAATCTGGCGATAATTATAACATTTTTATATCAAAAGTGTTAAATATTTTGATGGCTATTTAGTGTGTCAAGTAGGCTCAAAAATGATTAACCATTAAAATAAATATACTTTTTTTTATAACACAGACAGCTCAGAGAGTACAGCCTCGTTTTCGGTTACCAGAATTGCGAAGTATCAACAAATGGAATAAAAAGAATGGAAGAGGTAAAGCAAACATTTTTAATAAGAAAATAATGAATGTTTTCTTCGAACGGTACACACAAATTTATGTACGTCAAGCTAAACCTTGTTACAAAGCATAGATCCTCTAGATTTAACAGCGATCATTAGATAAAAAATATTATAGTTTACCAATGTTGTTATCATGGACCGTTATAATTTTCCACGACCTGATTATCTATGCACACTATTATGATGCACGTTTTAGATTGAATGTGTGGATGTAAGCATAATTTTTACAATTTTATGTACACATGTACATTTATAAAGATCTTATTACATCATGCATTACATTAATTGGACAGGTGGAGAAGTACAAGGCATTAGTCTTGGAATCTCTAATTCTAGGCTGATTTATATGGAATTTATGAGGTTATAAATACAAGAGGTTATCAATATCAGATTACAATACAGTATCTGAATGAAGGATTTTTAATAGTGGAGTAATAGTCAAAGAGTACAATATCTACTTAGAGAATAAAAATGGCGACCTTATATTTATCACTCCAAAAGGAAAAGTTGATATACCCGACGAAGGTATCAGCCGTTTGCCGAGAATTGCCAATGAGGCCAAAAATGAGAAAGTGGTCCGGAAAACCTGCGTTCTCGCTGGTTTCGACGACAGTGGTAATAAAAAATTATATAATAAAACATTGTCTTAATTTCATTTTCAATGTTTTGTTTCGTGTTCTTTTATCCGAGCAGCGACCTTGTATTATTCTACGCTTTGTTGGTTTTTTTTTTACTGAGGGAGTTAATTATTTATCTCAAATAAGTGTCCAAGTACCCATTATTGTCTGCAGAATTATTGACGAATCTAGACTATTGTTAAAGGTAATTGTTGTATAACGATATCAGGTGAACCAGATGTCCAGACTGCGGATGTGGTGACGACAAGTAAATGTTCTGTAAAAAGCAGAAAAGGCAAAAAGAACAATATATATTTCCAGACTGAAGACTCGTCTTCATCATGTGGTGTCAGTTTATGTCCGTACTGAGTACTAACGAATGTATTTTTAATATTAATGTATAGCCGAGTTTACACTTAAAATAATTCTCATGTTTATCCGAAGTTTACGTATTTTAAGATTCTTTTTTAATTTAAGAAGCAGCTGCAATTTCAATGTAAAACGTCATCAAGATTATGGTAACCTATATTCAAGTCTTGCAGATTTTAGTCTGTATAAAGCATCAGCATTCTTCCAGTATGTAAAAATTATTTTTGAAATATTAAAATAAAAGCTCACAGAGTAGTTATATAAAGTCATAGGCCCATTTTGAAATATTAGAACCTGCATTCTTTCCAGAATCATACTTATTTCATGTTTAAATAATAGATATAATTCTGTTAATAGGCAAAGAAAGGATCCGCTATACATTGTTTTGTGAACAGGCGGTGGACACTTGTTGGTTAACTTGATGAAAAAAGTTGTGATAGCAAATACCGATCTGCAATGAGTATTTCTGCATATAAAACGGAAACTGAGAGAGCAAGTGTGCGAGGTAAATTGCTTATTATTAAAACATAGCGCAATTTCTCATAACTATACTGGTAGTAGATCTTATAAGCAAATGTGTATGTTTAATGGGTTTGGACCACCCGTAATGGCGCTTGCCAGTTTTCTTGCGATTACGTAACCTTCATGTCACGCTTCGGTGTTCTTTGGCCTTTAATATAGTTTAAAAATCCAACGTACGTATTAATACAGAAAATTCCGATGGTCATAATAGACCAACTACCTTATTAATTTATTCTTTTGATTCAGAAGAAATAGATGTTGACTGTGAAAAGGACGAACTTGTTTGCTCTGACATGAAGACCTGTGCAAAGTTATGTGATGGTGTGGCAATATGTGATGATAAAATAGACGAGTTTTATTGTGGTATGTATTACTATCATCGAATGAGCCGCACCGTGAGAAAACCACCATGGATCCGCGCAGTCTGGTCAGGATCCATGTTATTCGCTTTCAAAGGCTATTGCAATTAGAGAAACCGTTAGCGAACAGCATGGATCCTGACCAGACTGCGCGGATGTTGGTCGCAAACGCACTATGTTAGTTTTCTCATGGCGCGGCTTATTTTTACTTGACAATGTGTTTTAGGTGTATAATATGCAATATGAATTCGTGTAAGCAATACATAAACATAGCGGCGTAACTAACTGACGACAAACGTGTGCCATGAGCCATTTCAATGGTGACAATATCTAACAGTGTAGAGTATTAGTCTTAATAAAATGCTTGCCTCTGGTTTTATGCATCAAGACACATTGTAGAAATAAACCTACGTTTATCAGCACATGTACACATTTCAGAAGTAAGTTTTTGTTTTACTTTGTTATATAATTTCATATTAAAAAGGCGTATAGTTTTCAATAGATAACACAATACGTCCGATTTGCAATTCTTTCACACGATGCGCTTTGTTTACTGATGCCACTGTTATCGTTTGTACATATACAGAACAAATCAATTACATTACTTTGTAACCCACTTTATACAATATTATTCAAAACTACTTAAATTTTCTTTTTTCAAGTGATCAAACACTTATATTAGCTTATCAACATTTCAAAAATATTGAGCTACACAAACTTTGACAAAGAAACAATTCACTTGTAAATGGGTTTAAATATTATTACGAACGTATGAAAATTATGCCCTTTCTTGAAAAGAAACGACTTTTTTTTTCTCAGGTGTTGGCTAGTTTCTAAATTCTACATATTTCATTGTAATTTGTGAATTTTCAGTAATGAAATGAAGTCGAAAATGATGACAAAATTTGATATTGTTGAAATTTTGCAGTATTACCAGTAACATTTTGCTTCGAGCGTACACTAGTTTAATTAGTTTTAATAACAAAGTGCGGGTTCTTTGTTTTGCTCTGTATATAAGAAGAATATTTTTTTCCGATTAATTGCGTTATGGCCACACTAGATTGCAATCTAAAATGTGCCATTAATTTTAATTTTATTTAAAATGAATGAGTTCTTTAATTCAATGTCTGATACGATCTTATTTCTTGCCTAAAAACGTTGATGGTTTTACCAATAAAAATACTTTAAGTCTGACAATAGATCTTTCGTTAGTCATTTCAAATAAATTTGCCCCAAAAGCTGGTAAAGACGTAATAAACACTTACTACTTTCTGTATCCCCGGGCCTTGTCAGATCCTTAGATTTGAAAAAAATATCAAAATTAAAATACAATTTCGTAACACACACCCTGCTATTTGAGCTGATGCTGCCTTATGGCCCTCTTCTTCCAATGGCAGCTGCAAGTAGTGTCTGCTGTGTATAATGTAGTTTGAGCTTATGTCGACTTGCGGCTCTGTCCTCCCTATGGCAAGTGCAAGTAATATCTGATGTGTAGTTTGAGCCGGTAATGTCTTGTGGCTCTGTCTTCTCTATGACAAGTGCAGGTAGTGTCTGCTGTGTAAAATGTAGTTTGAGCTTATGTTGACTTGTGACTAAGTCCTATGGCAGAAGCAACTAGTGTCTGCTGTTTTATGTGATATTTGAGCTTATACTGTCTCGTGGCTCTGTCTTCTCTGCTATGTATCAAATTGTTCGAGACTTTGTCAACTGTTGCAAGTGCAAGAAGTGTCTTCTGTGCATCATTTAGTTTGAGCTACTTATGGTTGTGTCCACCGTATTTCAAGTAAAAGTTGTGTCAACTGCGTATCAACTTGAGTAGTTTGAACTGACGCTGTCTTGTGGTGCTGTCCTATGACAATGAAAGTAGTTTCTGCTGCGTATCAAGTAAAATGTCTGCTATGTATCAAGTATTTAGAGCTCAATAAGCCGTCACAGGCCGTCCGTCTTCCACCTGTTCTTTCCTCCATCTGTAAGTTTTCACTTTTTCTTACAGCTTTAAACGGAATTATACATCTTCAAAAAATAGGGACTTTAATATTCTACTCATCTCCAGTTTAAGGCATGCTGTTGTGGATTGAGTAAATTAGTCATTTAACTTTAACGTCTTTTTCTTTAAACTTATTTTATTCTGAAAACATCCTCGGCAGTCTTTAACTTCAACTAGTAGTGGCTGCTTTGTATCTAATAAACACCAAATAATTAATCAGTTAAATAACACAATGTCCGTCCAAGCGTATCTGGATTTGATCAGTTCCTTACCATATATCAGGTGTTTGACAATTTTCATAGACTATGAAATAAAAATATATAATTTGCAATACGGTTAACTTAACTTTTCTCTGATCTATTCGTGTGTAAAAACATAATTTAAAACAACTATTAGAAAAAGCAAAGAATGGAGGAGATCGATTATTATAAATGAAAGGATTCTTGTATGAAGTTAGACATCTACTTATCGTCAGTAGCTGTGTGGAAAGAGTGTGCTGCGTGAGTGAGTGCATCCATGCACACAGATAGCCGCAATTGTTACAGTATATATGATTCATGCAATAACAATATGCTGGTTGGATTCGTCTTCTATTTGTATTTTTCTATACAGGGCCAACTTGCTCTCCGAATGAACTCATCTGTCCTGATAAACTAAATTGTGCCTTGCCGTGCAATGGTATACCAGAGTGTGCTGGCAAAGAAGATGAACTTGGATGTGGTATGAAATAAACAAGTCTTTTATAACTTCTATTTCCTCGAGGACATTTCAAGCTAAAGCAAAACGACTCGATCACATATAGATATTTGGTATATATAAAATGTATTTTGTGATAAGGAAGTTTGCTGTAAAAAACATTTGTTTTCTTTATGCGCACTTTTTTAGGAATTTAACCAGTACAGTATACAATAATGTCATAAATTCCTTTTGAAATATTAACATTTCATGTCAGCTTATTTAGCTTGTAATAAACTGGTCATGAATTGAAACAAAATGAAAATTCAAATGGGTCCAAATTTAAGTACTGTCTCTTAGTCTAAATTTAAGTACTGTCATTTAGTTCACAAATAAAATAACATATAAACCGTGTCAAAATTATTACTTTGGAAACATTTCAACGAAAATAAGTAGAATACCGTTTACATTTAAAACAAAAATCAGCAGAACAGAATATTCTCCGAAAGCCCACACTTATTGCTGTGACAAACTGTTACGAAACATTCCAGAGAATGTCTGAAAAAAAAAAAATATAACACTTTTCCGAAGAAAATCAATTGTATTTCGTACGCTTTTAGGCCCAAACTGCAAAGGATATGTAAAGAGGAAATGTAATATGTGCTGTACCCTGCGATGGAGTGGCACAGTGTTCGGATGGGTCGGATGAAAAGAATTGTGCAGGTACTATTCAGGTTTATATTACTGAACCAAATAAAATCTAAACATACTTCGAAGTCCAAAATATGGCGAGATGTTTCCAATCATTTCTATGACTGAAACAGTATTTGTCATGGAAATACATGTATGAAAGTTTCAGTCTTTTATTTTTAAAGTATTTTTTATCAAAACTAGTTTTACAAATATTTTCAAAAATTAGCGACATATTTTGAAGCTAAACTCCAAACACTGTCCTATAATAAGCCTTTGGGTTCTTTATATTTCGTGTTATCTGTTATAAAAATAATAAGTAAACCCCTTTTGCTGAATATATGGATCAAGCAATTGCCCACATATCGCATCAGTGTGCATAATAAATCAGGACAATAAGAATTAGAAGACTTGTTACTTACCGTTCTTATCTGTTTGCTGTTTATTCAACGTTCGGTGTTCAGTTTTATACTGCCAATTCTATCTTTAGGTTATTCCCGCTCGATATATGTACACTCCAAATTTCGCCTAATGAGTAAAGACATAGACGTGTATATCTCAAAAACGTCTCTGTCGCACGACTCTGTATAGTTTTTGAGAGAATTTATCAACTTGCTCTTAAAGATCTCAAACAGGTACAGGTGTGGACATGCTTCCATCAAATAACAAAATAACAAAAAATTAAGGCCTTTGATTAAGTTGCTATGGCGATATTTCACATTGGCAAACAGACTTACTGTAATGTTTCAAATGGCAAATTTCAAATGAATTACCACAAGGTTCCTCAACAATGCAAGAGAGTTATAGCCATTGGCTTGTTTGTGTTGAATAGCATATTTTAAATCCTCTGTTAAGTTATGTATAAGTATTCAAGTGAGCGATAATATGGAATAAGGCACTGTCTCAATCGGGAATCGTTAAGTTCATCAGCTTGCCCAGAAATATGCGTTTGTATCAATTTAAAGGTAGAATTAGGAAGAAAAAAAAACAATACTGCTCATATTTGTACTGATGTGCAAGACTTTGCGGTTCGGACAAGTTTGTGGTCGCTTATTACGCACAAGGAAAAAGCGTATTCTTCCAAAACATCCGAAGTCAGACGCTCTGTGCACGCGCCGGAAGGATATTTTTTAAATTCGATAGTATATCTCATTCGGTATATATCATATGTTACCGTAGAGGGATCGATTCCCTATAATGTCTCCATGTACCCTTACCATTAATTTGAACAATGAATAATATATATGAATAATGTTGACATAGAAGAAAAATTCAGCATGTTCAATTAATCATTGAAATTAATGCTTTTTTGTCACAGTTGGTGTATGTATATTATGACTTTAGCACGCAAAATGTCTAAAATGGAGTGATCCATCATTCAATCTGGGCAGTACCACTATTATTCAAAGAGGTGTTCTCTTAAAATTTACTGACTGAGCAGTGAGCAGTGCAGACCATGATCAGCCCGCATGGATCGGTCTGCACTGGCCGCAAAGGAAGAATCCTTTGCTGCCAGCAGGCTAAATGTTAAATATTCCAGATTTATTATATTTTCAAAATGCATAACAAACTATGACTTGGTATCTCCTGGTTGTAGATGAGAACAACTGTTTGAATCGTCCCATGACAATAAGAAACTTGAATGCAATAATACTTACTCAATTGTATTTTCGCATAATTATATAAAAAGTATATTATTTATCTTAAGTTCCATTTATTATTAATCTCATATTCACTCTAAATATTTAGGAACTACTGGAGACCAATTTCAAATATGCGAGTATTGTGCAAGAATTGGCAATAGATGTGACGGAAAGTATGACTGCGTTGCCAATTGTGAATCCAAGGTCGATGAGATTGATTGTGATACTTTTCGTAAGTACATCGTAAATGGTTTCAATTTTGCCATTTCAACTAAGAACACGTTTGAACACGTTCTCTAAGTCCTAAAGTGGAATACACGATACCTCGCTTAGCTCAATAGGGTGAGCGCAGATGTAAGAATCGCGGGGTTGTAGGTTTGATCCCCAGGCGCAGCGTATGTTCTCCGTGACGATATGATAAAATACATTGTGTCTTAAATCAGTCGTCTTCCACCTCTGATTCAGACATGTGAGGAAGTTGGCAGTTGCTTGCTTGAGAACAGGTTTAGCATAGAATCCAGGAACACTCGTAAGGTTGATTGCTCCCCGTTACATAACTGAATTATTGTTAAAAACGATGTTAACCTCAAAACAAACAAAAACGAAACGTTTGAAATAATGCATATTTCCGTCAGAATTACGTACTTTTTCACCTGGTCTTGTGCTAATATCTACTTTTAATGCTATCATATCGTATGAGTATACTTCTAGTATCTTGTTCAATGGAAGGTTTTCGTCTTTACGTGATATACTGTATGTTATTGTGTGTACTTGTTATATCACATCACATGATCTTGTTCATTGACAGGTTCTTGTTTTTTTATAGTATACTGTATGTTATTTATATGTACTTGTAATGATGTCATATCACATTAGTGCACTACTGGTATCTTGTTCATTCTTTACATGTCATAATGTTTGGTATTATGTGTACTTGACTGTATTGATATCATATCGCACGAGTGTGCTGTTAGTTGACACATTATTTTCTACATATGGTATAATGTCTCTTTCATGAAGTGTTATTAATATGTGTAATGATTACATGCACCATGTTGATAACTGATGTGTTATCTTTTTCGGAATTTAATATTGATTTTTGTTATACGCCCGAAGGGACGTATTATGTTATTTCCCCGGTGTCCGCCTGTCCGTCCGTCCGTTAGCAATTTCGTGTCCGCTCTGTAACTCTTGAACCCTTTAAAGGATTTCAAAGAAACTTGAAACAAATGTTCACCACACCAAGACGACGTGCAGAGCGTATGTTTTGGATGCCGTACTTCAAAGTCAAAGTCACACTTAGGGGTCAAAGGTCATATCAGTTTGTTTTGTGTCCGCTCTGTAACTGCTTGAAGGATTTCAAAGAAACTTGGCACAACTGTTCACCACACCGAGACGACGTGCAGAGTTCATGTTTCGGATGACTCGCTTCAAGGTCATGGTCACACTTAGGGGCTAAAGGTCATACATGACTTTGTTTTGTGTATTGCTCTTGTTTGTATTTGGCAGATCCCGTTTTTGTTCACTTACAATATTTTTTTTTAATTACTTCCCTTTTATGTTACTATAAATAGCTTATTTTGAAACTTTTTATTATTGGCCGTAGGGAAAAATCGAGACCACTTTTCTGTGGTACAACATGGATGGTACCTCCAATTGCTAGGTGTATTTTGACATACCTGTGCCTGGTAAGGATTTGTGGAATATTTTTTTGTGGACTTAGAATTTGTTTTGGAATTTCTTCCCTTTGTTGTTCCTGTCTTTTGGGCTTCAACAGTCAAGTTCTTTAAATTTTGCTGCCATCCTCTGATATAACCCTTCGGGCGTATATTGCCCCGCTTGGCGGAGCTCTTGTTGATAAATGCAGTGGAAGTGTTAAATGTAGTTGGACGAGGCATTGTGAACTTAATGTTCTCTGTTGTACACGTTTCCTGAATATTTGTGCAGCAGAACAGCAGGCAAATGATTTGGTTATTGAGTCATGTTTACCATGCGGTCGGCGTTTAGCTTTTGTAATAGTCTTTCCAACACCCATACACGGCCAATTTTATAAATCATAGCATCCTGCCTATCAACTTTCTTTGCGATGACATAATCGATCCGATGTCAGTTTTTAGATCTTAGGTTCATCCAGGGGGGTTTTCTTGCAGTTAGGTTGACATAGACAATATCGGTGTTCAGCAGTTCATGTGTGTTGCAGTGCTGAGGAGCCGTTATTCATTGCTGTTACTTTTTAGACGCCTTTTCTAATAATTGTCTCTTACCATGGATTGTGATCTGCTCTACTCTCATCTTGTTCATCGTATGGGCGTAGAATAATTTGATTCGTACCTCTCCACGGAAAAGTTGCATTTCCAAGAGGCGATCATTTGTCTCCTTTGGTAGTCTTGATGGCATGTAAAAATCCTGACCCAAAAAGAAGACGTATTAAAGTTCAATTTTGATAGTGTCAAATAATAACCATTAGATCACTTTTTTAAACAAGTATTAAGAATTATTAATAGTTAGTTATCTTATGCAAAAGTTTAACGTTATATAAGTAAGTAAGATCTCATTGAAAATATGGTTAACTTCGGTGATGTACGTAAATATACAGAAGATAAAGATCGAAACTTACAACTACAAAATTATCGATTTTTCAAAGAAGGCATTTCAGCAGTATCGCGTTTGGTACAATGTACACATTGTTTGATATATTGGCTCTATCAAACTGTGTTTGCCACATACGAACGGGTAGCGTTTACTGACCTACTTCTGCTAAAAGATGCAATGTTCATATCTTAGTAACTTATCAGTAACTGTCACATTTGTTAATGTCACGGGTTTTTACTCCATAAAACCAGGAGACATTAGAGGTTTCGTATTTATGACATGAATGTTGAAGCCCAAAGGGCAACAATGTCTTGCCCATTATTTGTTTTTGACACACCACCTGAATAAATCAGACATTTCAGACAATTAAATTCAAACAAGTTTCATTTCAATATCTTGACCCAAACTAAAATTATTTAACAGAAACGATCATCCGCTAAAAAAGTATTTCTACTGCCACAAAAAATCTTTACCTGGTACAGATATGTAAAAATACACCTAAAATGTTAATGTTCATGTTGTACCACGGAAAAGTGGTCTCGATTTTTTCCTACGGCCGATAATAATCAAAAATAATACAAAATAAGCTATAGTAACAACAAAGGGAAGTAATTCTATAAAAATATAAGTAAAAAAAAAAGATCTGCCAAATAAAATAAAAGATTGCTCAGTGCATGTCAGAGTTATGGCCAAAGATCTTATATGATCTTTGACCCCTAAATGTGAACTTGACCTTTCTACTATGATTGTTCATTGCATGTCAAATTTATGGCACGGACAAGCTCTAAAATGACATTTGATCCCTAAGTGTGACCTTGAAGTTTGAGGCTGGTGTGCAGGAGATGCGCGCGACACTCCATCTCATTGAGGCAAACATTTTTTACCGAATAAAGAAATTGATTAATGCATAGCAAAGTTACAGCTCTAAGATGACTTTCGACCCCTAATTGTGACCTTGACCTTTGAGATAGGAACTTGGGGGTTAGCGTGAGACACTCCGTCTCATTGAGGATTACATTCATGCCAAATATAAACAAATGAACACATTCCTTTATGCATGTCAAAGTTATGGTCCAGAAAAACTCTGTCATAACCTTTGACCTACCGGTATGACCTTGACCTTTGAGATAGGGACCAGGAATTGTGCATGGCACTCCGTCTCACTGAGTTTAACATTCATGCTGTATATAAACAGGATTGCTTTATGCATGTCAACGTTATTGTCCAGACAAATAAATCCGGACGGACGCTATATAGCACTAACGCACGTACACCGAACAGCCATTTGAACGACATTGCCTTTGCTTTCCCTAAGCGGACTCGACAATAATCAAATTTCGTAAATAATTTTTGTGATTTTGTCCAGAATAATAATATACAAAATTATAATAATAACTATGATAATACTGGAATTTAGATTGATCAATAAAGGATATTCAACGTTTTTTGCATAAATCATCGAATGGTATGAAAATATAATATCATAATATAATATGAATTATGTTTTATTTTCCATACCATGAGATGAAAAGGAAAACCATATTCATGCAAAAAAGAACTTTCTGTTTATTATATACACAAATGATTGAAATCGTTTGCTTACATTTAAAACGAGCAACAAGAATAATTCATTTTCCGTACAACCAGAATTTAGTCTTATTTAAGAAATAAACGAAAAGCTTTACCTTTACACGAAACACCCACCAGCATTACTTTTAAGCTTATTTTACAGAGTTTTTGCTTGACTAAAAACAGTTTTCTTGCATCAACCATGTCCCCTTTTTCTATTATTTTTTTATACAGCCTTGACAATATTCTTCAAGAAATATAAGTTACAAACATTTAAAATGGGTCCTGGTGTTTGCTGCAGCCATTGGAAGTTTCTGTTTTGTATCGAATAAAGAAGAATAGCTTTGTAGTGTGTTTATGCCTAAAGAGGTCAGCCAAGTCAATAAGGATGCAACAGGTGTTGTGACCAAAGTCCTGGGCTGCATGTGTACCGTTTCGCGACTGCATTTGCGACTGCATTTGCCCCACCTGTCACTCTCTATCGTCAAAGGAGTTGGGGGTCGATGTCACAACTACTGCTTTGAAGTCGTTGCTTAAAATCAGCAGAAGTTGCGAAACATGAACAACACTCTCTTGTCTAAAGATATCATGATCCAGTAGCAAGAGATGGCTGCAGATAAATTCGGATGCAGTAATTGAAGATCCATCAACAGATTTAAACAAGAAGTAATACATCGTCTACGGGAATCCATTCAAATATTTCTGTCATGGTTGTTGCCTTAGACATCCATGATAATTCCTATTTCCCACAAGACAATTGAACTATTAAACCTATAACTTGGCATCTGACCATGGGCAAATTAGGGCGTGGCAACACGCCGTGGACCCAGCATCCCACCTATCTAGGGCAGACTGCCTCTGCGTCGGTTGCAACGCATCTTGAGACTGCAAGGCATCAACTGAATCGCAATACGATAGCTCTTTATTGAGTTTGTTTGACAAGAGGCTATGTATTTGTTGGAAAGAGATAGGTATCAGTTGCGTTTGAAAGCGGATGGTGACTATCAAAACACACAGTGTACCACATGAGACGTTTGACATTGTTCTACTATGAGTGCACATAGCACATAGCATTTTAACTAAGACGACAAAAACGTATGCGTGTGTGTGTGTATGTGTGTGTGTTCGGGTATCGTCTTTCTCAACATGTTTTCAGTTATATAAACGACAGCGTCTGCGCGATGCCCAACTTGGTAGTGCTGCCTTACTTGAATATCAAGCCGTAGAAACCTGACATGATACCCCATCTAGTCACATTATACTGACACTTGGCTTACCAGTACTTGTAGTATCATCTTAATGCTGAGCGAGAAGAAAAGGAAACTACTAAGGCGTAAACTCACGACCCACTGCACTCGATTATAGGCGTTCTATCACTAGACTTACGATGCGGTTATAACAATATGTACGAAAATTAAGCATTCAGTCACAAATCAGGCTTAAGAAAGTGATATAGTATATGTTGGTGATCATGCTATTAAATTTAGCCTTGCTTTGCCTTGCTATCGAAAGACTCGATAAGACTAAACTCAATAATTTGATAATTTTGGTTTTACCTTCATGTTTGTGTACAATTTCAGAAAATACATTACTGCAAACCACTATTTACACAGTATCATCGACACATCCTAGGTACATGCATCTATACAGTATTGTATTACAGAAGGTTTGCTTTAAAAACTGATTCTTTTTTTCTTTTTCTATTTACAGCGTTTGTTTGTCCTAATGACCAAGTTCTTTGTGAAGATCGTGCAGGCTGTGCGACCCTTTGTGATTGCAACGACGACTGTTCGAATCCTAAGGATGATGTGATGTGTGGTAAGTTTTACTTTTTCCGTATAAAACAGTTTTTGTCCAATTGTTATGATATTTTTTCTTTGGAACCTTCAGCATTTTATCTTACCCAAGTACAAAGTGCCCGGGATGAGCTACTATGTTTATCCACCGGTCGTCGTCCACACTTTTTTAAATGAAACTTCAATCGGATTTTTAGGTCACCTGAGCACTTTTCAGAGGTTGAGCTATTGTGATCGCTCACCGTCCGGCGTCCGTCTGTCTGTCCACACTTTCCTTTAAACAACATCTCTTCCTAAACCACCGGGCCAATTTTGATGAAACTTCATAGGGATTTTCCTTAGGTAGTTTTCTTTAAAACTTGTTCAAAGAATTGAATTAAATACGGAGCACTTGTTGCCATGGCAACCGAAAGGAAAAACTTTAAAAATCTTCTTTTCCAAAACCACAGGTTCTAGGGCTTTAATATTCGGTATGTAGCAATATCTAGTGGTCTAAGTTTGTTCAAATTATCCCCTAGCGTCAAATATGGTCCCACCCTGGGGCGTCTCATGGTTTAAATAGACATATATTATTAGGGAAAAACTTTGAAAATCTTCTTGTCCAAAACCAAAAGGCCCGGGGCATTGATATTTGGTATGTAGTATCATCTCGTGGTCTTCTACCAAGAGTGTTCAAATGATCTCCCTAGGATTAAATATGGCCCGGCCCCGTGGGGTTGTGGGGGGCGGAGTCACATGGTTTATAATATAGACTTATACATGTATAGGGAAAACATTGAAAAATCTTCTTGTACAAAATCACATGGCCTTGGGCTTTGATATTTGGTATGTAGCATCGTGTAGAATTCCTTTACCAAGATTGTTCAAATTATACATATTGACTTATATAGGAAAAATCTTTAAAAATCTTGTCCAAAGCCATAAGGCCCAGACCTTAAATATTTGGTATTTAGTATTGTCTAGTGGTCAACTATCAAATTTATTCAAATCATGACCCTAGGGTCAAAATTGACTGCGCCCCGGGATCAACAGTTTTCTCATTGGCTTATATAGGGAAAAGCTTTTTCTGAAACCATAAAGCCCTTTGGTATGTGGCATGCTCTAGTGGTTCTCTACCAAGATTGTTCAAATCATGAACCTGGGGTCAATATAGGGCACGCCTGGGTGGAACCTTGTTTTACGTAGACTTATTTGTTTTTGAAGCAATGGCAAAGAAATTTTGACCACAAATATAATGTTTGATACATATTTCAATACTCATCTTGAATAGTCTTAATCATGACGTACTGACCTACTTTTTCATTTTTAAAAATACCGCTTAGAAATTTGGACCACATGTATAATTTTTATCACTGATTTCAATACTCATCTTGAATAGTCTTAATCATGACGTACTGACCTACTTTCTTGTTTTTGAAGGTACAGGGTAGAAATGTGGACTACGTTTATAACTTTTGATAAAGATTTCAAAACTCAATTTTAATATTCTTAGCTCTGACCTACTGACCTACTTTCTTGTTTTTGAAGCTACAGCAAGATGTTTGGACCACCCGTATATTTTTTAACAAATTTCAGTAGTTATCTTTAATAATCTTTACCATGACCTGCTTACCTAGTTTTTTGCTTTTGAAGCTTTGGCAAAGAAAATTGTTCAACTAAACTCAGGTGAGCAATGTAGGGTCATCATGGCCCTCTTGGTCTTGCATGGCCATCTTCTAAAGTTGTTCAAACAGTTTTAACTAGTTGTACATAGTGGTTTTAAGTAGAAAAATCTTCTAACGACATTATCTCCTCCTCTGCTTAATTTTGAAATAATTTCACTTTTTAAGTGACCTTCTATCAGTAGTGATCGAATAATTTCAATCAGATATATCGTGGTCACTTTTCTTTATAAACAGAAATTTTCTTGTCAGAAACTGATTGCCCGATTTTAAAACAATTTAACACAAACGACATTCTAGCGCTTTATCAATACTGTTCAAATAATTCTGATTTTTGGCCAGAGGGTCTTATATATATATATATATAGTGATTTTTTTTTAAAACCTTGCCAGAAACTGCCTGTCCGATTGTAAGATAATTGAGTCGGCTCACGCTGAAAGCGTTTTGACGAGTCCTTGCTGTCGCCCGATTTCTCATTCTTATATGGACGAACAACACAGTGCATTGATGTAGTTCAATTAGATTGTCTCTAATTTCAAAGAGTTCATTGATCGGATGAAATTCAGTTATGTCAATTCCATTTGATATGACCAATATACGATGTGATCTATGTATTTATGTAATACTCGAATAAAGTCACGTATTTTCTTCGCGGTAACTCATTAAGCGTAAGCACGAATAACGAATAACAAATTTGTTGCTGCGCATTTCATGAAATGCGTAGATTTACCAAGCTCGCGTAACATCCAGCGAAAGACAAAATATAGTGTCAGAACATACTGTTAGTATTTTATTGCGTCGGGTAAAGCATTGGAATGTCTCTTATCAAAATGTTTACCACATCGATGGAATTAAATTAAGACAGTTACCCGAATAAGATTTGTGCAAGTACTTATTTCTTCCGCGAGACCTCGCGGATGAATCCTGATCACATGGTGGTGTTTCCCAATATCATGACGTCATTCTGTTAAAGTAAAATCCGGCAGACCTGTTTATATCTACGGATTGTCCGTAGTTTCTACGAATTTGCGTTAAATACGGACTACGATTAACCAAAAAATTCTACGGAGATCGGCCAGATCAAAACGATGCAAAATTGCGAGTGGCGAAAATGGAAATGTCTACAATATAACTTTGTTCTAATTCATAACCTTTCTAGAATTTTGACTGGTTCCGATCGATAATTTGCCTTCGATTCAGGTCGCAAAAAACCGATACCGATACCGATACCCATTCTGCGTTTTCATCTTGACACATAAATCAGTTAGCGGATAAATTATCGAGAGAAGAAGCTCTTACTGGTTTGTTTTAATTACTACTGATTAAATGATTTTACTCCTTTAATTTTCGAGAAATAAACAAATCGGCGAAACATTAAATTGTATTTTCTTGTAGTTTTTGAAATCGAAAGTAGAGATCGTCTGCTGTATGTGAAACTGCAATTTTTCGTGAAATGATTTTAATATATAAGAGGTAATGTCACCGTAAACTTTAATGTCAAATACTGCCAAATGCTGCTAAACTGACTTCGTATCATCACAACTTGTAAAACATATTGTTGAAACTGGAGATTTGGGCGGTATTTAGAAAAGTGTTATCGTATCCGGATATATTTTTGGATAAATATTGAGAAGCTGTGTTCTGAAATTTTAACATCAAGTAACAGACATGACAGATATCATTGTAACAGAAATGATTCTAGAATTTATTTTTATAACACTTAGGCCTACATATATCAGACTTATATTCTACAGTCCTGAGGCATGACCTGGAAGTAAATATATGAAGTGACAATCATTCATACTTTGGATATTGTAATAAGAATCTAGGTAGATCTAATATTTAAAAATTGTAACATATTATTTTCAGTTAGAAAATGCACCAAAGGCTACATCAAGGGTCTACATTTTCAAAATTTTCTTTGGGGTGATACTCCAAACCCTTCTTGCAGGAGGGGGTATCCTCCAACACCCTCCCCAATATTGCCACTTTGCAGTTTGATACATGTACCCTTTTACCAGCTGCCACCATGCCCATTTCAAAATTTGACTGCAATTCAAAGCAGGAAGGAACACCCCTCCCCACAGCTACCGACAGCGTAAAAATGGCTCAAACTTTTTTTTCAGCCCAATCTGGGCCCTGTCTGTCTACATGGATCAAAATAAATAATTGAAAGTGTAGTGCACAGACTTTGAAGTTTACAATATAATTCACCAAAATAAAGGAAACCATGCCAGCAGTATTTAGGCACATACACTGCCATATGGCCTCAATACGACTTTATACGGAGTAACTACTGACAGATCTGAAATAGAATAAATGATGGTTTTAAGTAAATAAGAACTGCATTTATAAATATCGGTTATCTTTTCCGAAATTGGTAGCTAGTCCAAGTAACTTCCGTCAGTTTTGAATGCGCGATTTTCCCGTCAGTGTAAACATTCAAGACACTTCATATTGACAGTAACATTTACATATCTTTAAACGCAAAAGTAAGTATACTTTTTATTCACATCACTTATAATATGATTGAACAATACCTAAGACGTATGACACGGTTATCGCCAGGCCCTTTAGCCATAAAATATCTTAACAGTTCTTTTGTCCATCCGTTACAAATTATATGTGGCAATCCGCGCTATAAACTTTCAATATACAAATTTTCATATTCAAATTTTATCACATGCAAAAATACCAGCCGATAATTACCAGTTTTGATAATAGTGGAGGCAAATGTTTACTCGGAAAATATATAGTTATAGTCATGGGCAGTGTCTTAGTGTCAACGGTCAAATTGTAGTTTGTACTTTCGGCATTTTGTTTGCGAAACACTCTTCAATTTTAGAGAAATATATCGGGTTCAAATACTTGTATGATATCAAACAAAGTTTTACTACGCATCGATTGAATGTCAATTTAATTGATATTTATTGTAACGAAATATCTGTTCAGTTGAAAAAAAAACACTAAAAACAAAACTTGTTGAACATTTAATATTGTCAGTTCCATCTTCAGCCAGCAGGAAGATGGCTATTTCTATCAAAATAATTGCACATCTTTAAAGATTAAAACCTGTGACTCTTGGTGGACAACGGGAAACTGAAGAGTATTTCGGACAGCACATGTATATTCAATAGTCTGTGTCTTTTTGTACACAACTTATGTATATCTTGAAATAAAATATACTAAAACAACTTATTTGGCAGCGGTTATAAATTCACTGAATATGCTTGTTCTTTCTACTTCGCTAGTATGCTTGTTATGGTCCCTAAAATGGGGGAGCATAATTATAGTTGCCACCTTGTCCATCACACTTTCTGTCCAGAGGATATTGAAGATACCATGTTGTAACTTTTACATGTGTATGAGATCCATTTCGGTTTACTAAATATTTCTAGATTTAACCCTTCTCAGATCATTCCTATGTTTTTTTAGAACTTTGATACTATTGATCGAAACTGTATGAATCTTAAAAATGATTAGTATTGAAGCCTCAATGTATATACACTACTTAAATAGATTTCATTGATTTATTATTATACATAATCGGAGGAAAATTATATTTGAAATAAGTTGCATGGAAGCATATTTTTTTTACCCACAAAACAAGTCATTCGTGTGCATCCTGTATTCATTTCCTGTTGTTTGATATTATAACCTTATCAGTTAGACTATACTACCAGTACATCAATCACTAGCCGACTCTCAGGCCCTTCAGGCCTTTGATTTACACAAACATTCCTTAAGTAAGCCTTTAGAGATATTTTAAAATTATTTAATTGTCCCTATTTAAAAAAAAATCTTTTTGTCAGAAACTGCTGGCTTAGTGTCAAATTAATATCAAAGCAGCGTTTATTCGGTGTCAAGAGTGCCAGCTATTGCTCTAATTATCCCAGTTCGTTAAAAATGTTGACGTCTGTTTCCGTATTTGTATTTGGGAACATTTCAAAAGTTTTGTCAGACTTAAGGCTAGATAAAAAATTAAAGAAATATTCCAGAGCCAGAGCTAAAAACAGAAACACTTTAAAATGTCATCTCCTAAACCACCAATTGATGCCGTTCAGCAGAGTAATAGATTGCCATCGAGACTTTTGTTTGTTTGTTTGTTTTGGGTTTAACGCCGTTTTTCAACAGTATTTCAGTCATGTAACGGCGGGCAGTTAACCTAACCAGTGTTCCTGGGTTCTGTACCAGTACAAACCTGTTCTCCGCAAGTAACTGCCAACTTCCCCACATGAATTATCAGAGGTGGAGGACTAATGATTTCAGACACAATGTCGTTTATCAAATAGTCACGGAGAACATACGCCCCGCCCGAGGATCGAACTCGCGACCCCGCGATCCGTAGACCAATGCTCTTACCTACTGAGCTAAGCGGGCGGGCTTCCATCGAGACTACATTCCTTAATAAAACTTATAAAAATGAAAAGATATAAACATTTTAATGCTATATATGTATGCGTGTAGGAATACACAGGTACTGTCGATATCAAGCTACACTCAACACATAAAAAAGAAACATTTTTTCAAAGCAGTAAGTTTATGTAATAACGACCGGTCTGATTTGCATTTACTTGTGTAAAATGACCCATCCGCCACTTGTCATTTACCCTTTGATTAATATGATGCTTGTAACAGTTTACAGTATGCATATGCTTAATTACAACCAGGTTATGTTCAATTCTACCTCTTCTGATAGATTACAATAGGTATGTAAACAATTTGTAGATGTCAATGCGGCTTTAAGATTACATTAGGTTTGTATAAAATCTGCATGAATCAGGCTAAGATTTTGATAATCACGGGGGAGGAAGTGTTACACGAAGGACGGAGTTCTTCTGATAACCTGTCATGTTTTCTTCTGATAACTGTTACGGAGTTCCTGGAAAACGTTGCAGAGTTCTTCTGATATCTGTATGACAAAACAAGCAATCGGTCGACAAAATGGTAATTATTTATCTTTAAAAAGAGAGAATGGCATGTAAAACTGAAGTTTGATGATCAAGGTTGCCTAATGTTTTGTGCTATGCGTCAGAAAAAACTGTTTAGTCTAATAATCAGCGCCACTTCTTTGAAATCAAGACATTTTGAGTAAAATATCGAAATCGTTTGCTTATTCATACATATTATATTAATCTACTCATTCACGTTCTTCATCCTCACCACACGCAATAGCCTAATTTTAGTGCAAAGTTGCAAACATAAACCACTATCTAACAATTTTATGCCCGATTTTTCAAATGTTACGGAGTTCAGGTGATAACTCTGAAGATGTCACAGAGTTCTTATGATAACTTTTGTTACTGCCAGGGTGTTCCTTGAGCTATGTTTAGATACTTTTTAGCTAATTTTATCATTTAGAAAGGGTGTTAATCATGTTCTAACGTTAGATATTTATCCAAGGCACAGTATTGTGGTTATATAATGTATGGTATGTGTGTTTTTGAGTTCCAATGGTAATTTTTTAGTGTTATATTTCTTATTCTAACTAGATGTTACTTTTAAAGGGAATGTGTACGCTCATAATGATGATCTAGCTAACTATGTTGAATGTTTGAAATACAGATTGTACATAAATGATGTACAGTGTCAAACAGTTACAGAAATATATTCTTATTTTCATTTAATTGGCTTGGAAATTACATTGTGTATTCTATTGTAAGAAAGTGCAGAATCCTCTTACTTTACAATATTTCCAACTAAACTCAAAATGCCCTTCTATTCATCTTATAGCATTTTGGCAAAAGCAAATGTCGTTTCTGGTGAAGGATCGGTATATATAGCACTTTAAAATTCACATTGTTCACGCATTATGATATTCTTTAAGACAAATAGTATATGTATGTATGAGGATGACAACCCCCTTTTTAGTACGCAGTATTCAGCGCATTGAAAATTATATGCATTCTATAAGATGTTATGATAATACCAATTAAGTTTTATCGCAGTATTTACGCCAGTCACATTTAAATTCACCAAATACGAACATGTCGGTCATCTACCTTGAGTCTGTGGTAAATACTCTATAGCATCATATGACTCATGTCAATAGATGACACATAAAGCGGTAGCTCGCTCTCTGTGTAATGTCGCATTGTGACTGTACGCTTTCAGCGTCAACTTTTAAAATTCTACTATATGAAGGATTAGAAGAATTATGATGGTAAAGTTATAATTACGTTAGTGATAATATAAAGCATTATGATTATCATTATTACATTCTTTATGAAAATCTATTGATATGAATACAACTGTATACATAGTATGCGAAAGCGTCCGGATTAAGGTCAAATGTTTTGGGTCTATAACTTAATGAAAATGGTCATGCGATAAACATTAACAAAATCCCATACACACAATTATCCTTGATAAATTATATGTATATTGTCATTAACATTTGAAGCTATAATTCTGGTGTGTTTTAGCATATTAATTCAATGTAAAGGTCATAATATGAATATACATAACTAGACAAGCAACTGAATCGCATGAGATGACAGTCATACATAGTAATGCAAATAAACCACTTTTAAATTAGAAAAAAACAGCTTCTGCAAATTCAGCATTTAGATGTACCCTAAATTAAAGATAAAGGATTTGGTTTTAATTCAGTGATCAATCCAAACGGAATCCACTAAACCGTTGTTCACGAACATCGGCACATCCATTGATAGAACGAACAATACAATTTACTGCATTTGTTACCTATTCGTATTTTACTATATATATGTCATTATACTGCACATAGTTTTAAACTTTACAAAAGACTCATATCATACATTATATAACCACAATACTGTACCGTGGATAAACATCTTACATTAGAACATGATTAAAATCCTTTCTAAATAATAAAATTAGCTAAAAAGTATTGCATAAAATTGTTAGATAGTGGTTTATGTTTGCAACTTTGCAATAAAATTAGACTATTGCGTGTGGTGAGGATGAAGAACGTGAATGAGTAGATTAATATGTATGAATAAGCAAACGATTTCGATATTTTACTCAAAATGTCTTGATTTCAAGGAAGTGGCGCTGATTATTAGACTAAACAGTTTTTCTGACGCATAGCACAAAACATTAGGCAACCTTGATCGTCAAACTTTAGTTTTACACCCTATTCTCTCTTTTAAAAGATAAATAATTACCATTTTGTCGACCGATTGCTTGTTTTGTCATACAGATATCAGAAGAACTCTGTAACGTTTTCAAGGAACTCCGTAACAGTTATCAGAAGAAAACATGACAGGTTATCAGAAGAATTCCGTACGTGTAACACTTCCTCCCCCGTGATAATAATAGATAAATAATATTACTCTTAACACTTACTCGGAGCACTCCCTTTGGCTACTTACATGAGGACCGGGGGCAGGTAGTTTGGACTAATGACCACCATAAAAACAAGGATACAGGGAATGCCATGTTACAAAAACGCAACCTCCCAAAAACAAAACCCACAGCACGCAGATGTGCACACTTCTAACACACACACTCACATACAAAGCAAACACACGAGGACAAAACAAACAAATAAAGGAACACAGTGGGCACACCGCCTTGGAACGGTTAGTGGCAAAAACCGGTTTATTGTGCGCACCCAACCTTACTCTTATCCCCCACCATGTTCCGAAGTCACGGGACAGTGTAAATAAAAGTATTCCCCGCCAGGTGAATCAGCCATCCAAGTATGTGTTTTACAATGAATATTCATAGTTTTGTTTTTAATTGTTTTTATTTATTAGAGCAGTAAACGTATGTTGAATACAGACTTGTAATTTAGCAGAAATTGTGTACCGGTAGTTTATATAATGAGTCAGGTAATAAGTAACTACTTAGAGTGTTTTGATTTCAGAGTGTGAATTTGGCTACAGTACAACTAACTGGCTTAAGATATCCGGATATGATTTTACATCAGATACGATAGATGAGAATTTCTCCGGGTCGGTGTCCAGCTGTAAATTCAAGTGCAGCGAAACTGAAGGATGCATCAGTTTTAGCTATAAAATCAGCTCAAACGAATGCGATTTGTTTAGCGTGACCGTGCTTGATAACCTGTGAAAGTTTTATAATGACAACCGCTATGACTTTTATCAAGTATGGTGTGTTCAATGTGAAATCTGGCCAGAAAAATAAGATATATATAATTATATATATATACCATCAAAAGATTCGCTCTTGTTTTTGAAATCGACGTTTCCATTGCTTTGAAAATGTAGACATGTATTAGAAAGTTTTCTATCTTAACTTTGTTATGATTACAGTGTCATTTTCAGTAGATTCGTTTCATCACTTTCCTTAACTCTTATGCAGTATAGTAGTTATTAGACGGAAGTTAGGGTATGTGATGTCACAATATAGGTTTTAGTACAGTTTTTTTATAAATAGTTATCGATTTCTTAAAACTAATGAAACTATGGATCTTAATTTCTTCCTCATATTTAGTCTACAAAATATGTGCGCCGTGCCATGAGAAAACCAACATAGTGCGTTTGCGACCAGCATGGATCCAGACCAGCCTGCACATCCGCGCAGTCTGGTCAGGATCCATACTGTTCGCTAACGGTTTCTCTAATTGCAATAAGCTTTTAAAGCGAACAGCGTGGATCCTGACTAGACTGCGTGGATACGAAGGCTTGTCTGGATCCATGCTGGTCGCAAACGCACTATGTTGGTTTTCTCATGGTGCGGCTCAAATAACGTTCCTAGTTTACAATAACATCAGTACAGAGTTGTCTTTCACACATAATCATTGTTACATGGATACTCACTTTAAATAAAATGAGCCGCGCCGTGAGAAACCCAACATAGTGATTTTGCGACCAGCATGGATCCAGACCAGCCTGCGCATCCGCGCAGTCTGGTCTGGATCCATGCTGGTCGCAAAGCCACTATGTTGGTTTTCTTATGGCACGGCTCAAATAAATATTGCTTAGGGTTTGGTCAATAATCCTGAAGGTCAGAGAATTAACTGAATTTCCATAACCAACATTATTTTATAATGTTTTGGGTAATGGGCCTTTCCATAAACTTTCTTTGCCACCTGAACAGGATGACAACTGTCCAAGACCTTGCATAGAACTGTAGAAATATGCATGTTAACCGTTACTTTGGGGCAAATGTTTCTCTTTGAACTTAATTAACCACTATTCGGCAGTGATTTTTTTTTTCATTTTTCATGAAGCTGCTTCATTGGTAAAACATACACAAAAAGCATCATTCGTTTGATTTTGGCCAGTTACATATATCATGGATTAGAATAATGATTTAAATTTAAGAAAGGTAGATTTCAACCTACGCCAACACATATCACAGCAACGTAGACCAATTCATAAGGTAGATATTCATCTCTGAATAAACAATTAGAAGCCATGTGAATTGCTTCCATCTCACCCGAATGTTTTTTTCCAAAATTAACTTTCGGGCTATAGTCCGATAATTTCGGTAAGAAAAACATATGTACACTGTCATTTTCATGTTTTATGTAAGCCAGTTTCTAATTGGAATTCATTTTGGACATATATTTAACAATTTGGTACCATTTTCAAGATGATATTCTTGCATTTATAGAAATGTAATCCAAGTTTCATATACTTGTGTTT
The DNA here is from genome assembly GCF_021730395.1 of Mercenaria mercenaria. Taxonomy (NCBI): domain Eukaryota; kingdom Metazoa; phylum Mollusca; class Bivalvia; order Venerida; family Veneridae; genus Mercenaria; species Mercenaria mercenaria. The sequence continues at coordinate 50,950 of NW_026459939.1, forward strand.
AGGGGCCTCCGTGGCCGAGTGGTTAAGGTCGCTGACTTCAAATCACTTGCCCCTCATCGATGTGGGTTCGAGCCTCACTCGGGGCGTTGAATTCTTCATGTGAGGAAGCCATCCAGCTGGCTTACGGAAGGTCGGTGGTTCTACCCAGGTGCCCGCTCGTGATGAAATAATGCACGGAGGGGCACCTGGGGTCTTCCTCCACCATCAAAGCTGGAAAGTCGCCATATGACCTAAAATTGTGTCGGTGCGACGTTAAACCCAACCCACAATAATATACTTGTGTTTATTCCAATATATTAGTTGTCAGTAAGGAAAATATACTATAGCGCTGACTTGTAAGCTAAGGCAACAAATCTTGGTTAGAAGGTACATCATTCTTACTTTTGTTGGCGTTTTGTAGATTACAGCTCTTTTATGAATAAATAATAAGTAATTCTTTTTAAATAGACCTAGCTATGTGTGACAACTCTCAGAAGATTGTTTATTTTATAAAGAACATATAGCAAATATATTTATCAATGTCCTGTCTACAACAAAACTTTTGACGGACTGTGAGAATATTTACCGTAGGAAAAATATGGTGATACATATTTAATCATTACTTATTTTATGTCGGTACTTTATCTCAGTCTACAAAAAAAAATATTTTCTAGAACAAAATATCACCGCAATAACTTTTCCCTATGTACTATAAAATCTTGCGCCGCCAGCAGGCTTTCCCTTCCTTTTGGTGATTTAGAGGCTACAGAGGTATAATATTGCATTGTATGTGTTTAAATCACTCTGTCGTTAGAATATTTACTGCTTCTTGCATTGTGTACACTAAGAATTGTAAGAAGGTTTGAGTTAATAAAGGCAGTACTACAATTTATGTTCTGTTCTCTTATGTTTTATTCGGGTTAAAACAATATTTTATTTTAACGTTTTTATTCTAACAACATCAAAGTGGGGATTTTATCCCATCGGAATAGTGGATTTTGTAATACAATATAAACTGACCGATTAGGAATTTTGCTGAGTGTATATATTCATTTTAGGCAGAATGATTAAGATTGTTTCTTTTGTGGTAATAATGAATGGTGACAAAGTTTGCATCGGGACTATGTGGACACTTCTTTAATATTGAGGTTGTACGGTATGTTGACTGTATACATAATTTTATTGTACAACAGGGTGAAAAAAATCCAACAAATGTTTTCCGACTACAGCTAGAGCAATACACCAATACATTCATTCGAAGCATTTATACTTTGCTAAATGATTTGAAAATTGACCAATTGTTTTGTATGGTGGCATATTTCTGCCAACCACATATCCACTTATTTATCTCGAATTGTTTCGTAAAAATGTCACTTATTCAGTTATTATCTGGCAAGTGACAAAACTGCTTGTTATCCACTTAAGTATCTTAACAGGACAAAACTGCCTGTTAGTGCCCACTACTGCCATCCACATATTCACTTACGTTAACTAGGTATCTTGATTTTTGTCAGTTAGTCAGTTATGATTGGCAATATCCCGTAATCGTCCCCTATCATTACGGAATAAATGAAAATACATAAAGGGGCATAACAATTATGCAAATTTATCATTTCAAATCCTATCTAAAGGCATAAACCATTAGGGGTGGTGGAAGGGAATGAGGTGGATATACACTCATTCATTCTGTCACAGGGTGAGAAACATGTTTAGCCAGACCGAGACTCGAACCCGGGACCTCGGAATACCGTTCCGATAATCTACGGGCTGAGCTACCCGACCGCCTACACATTTTCTCCCCGTTTCAATATTAAAGTTCTATACCATGACATATTTCCCCACCATTTTGAAATGTGTCATCGAATTTCAGCGGGTACTTTATAAATTAAGCAATTACAGGCGTCGGAGACTAACAAATGTATTGCCGTAATGGCCCCACGTTTGGCGCCAAATGTCACAAATGAGAAAAATGTGCAGCCAGACAGGAACTCGAACCAGGTGCCTCTGAATACCGTTCCAATGCTGTACCGACTGAGCTACGCGGCCGCCTATACATTTTCTATAGCGCATATTTTCTGACCTGGCGGAGATATTTATAGAAAGGTCATAAATGGGCCATTCTATCATTGAGTTTAGGGTAATCGGTTATATCATTAGATTTCGTTTTATTACGTCGGATAAATCCGATAAACACCAAGTTACCTATTGATTTTAATGGTAAAGCCTGTACTATAAATATCTTCGCCAAGTCAGAAAATACGCACTATACCCGTTTCAATATTTAAGTTCTATACCGTGACAATTCCTTATAAGGGACGAAAAGTCTACCCGTAAATCGCCAATGTTGGTACGAATATTAACTGGATATTAAGAAAACTTTCACAATAACCACTTATTTATGTGAGTACAGTCAAACCTGTCTATAAAGACCACCCTTGGGAGAGCCAAAATGTGGTCTTTACTGGCAGGTGGTCTTTATTCACAGGTTAAAATACACCATAAATGTTAAATGGGAAACAAAACATGTGGTCTTTAGAGACATGTGGTCTCTGTTCAGAGGTGGTCTTAAACACAGGTTTGACTGTATGTGGATGGCAGAAGTGGGCACTAACTGGCAGTTTTGTCCTGTTAACATAATTATCTGGATAACACGCAATTTTGCCACTTGCCAGATAATAACTGGATATGTGACATTTTTAGAGAAAACTGTCTACATAAATAAGTGGATATGTGGTTGGCAGAAATATGCCACCGTAGTTTTGAAAAGGTTTTATAATTTTGTTCAAAACTGTCACTAAATATTGCTGATATGACAGATTTTTAAGAAAATGGGCATGTTTTGCCATATTTGGATCACATACGTATGTTTTTAGCAGTGAGCAGTCAATGACCAAAAATATTTTTGCCATACTGTTTTGCTTCTTTTACAGACTTTATGGTCACTTTTTGGTTGTGGTCGACAGCTGTGCTCATATTGAAAAATTCAGATCTGTTTAAGAATTTGAATAAAAACTAATTGTGTCTTACATGTACGTAATGTTAAACATATTTTCATTTACATAAAGTATTCTCTTCGATAATGAAGAAATTGTAAAATATTGCACACAGCTTGATGAGACCATACTTTTTGATGGAAGAAACCATTTAGAGACTTTCAATTTTTTAGGCCATTTGGGGGCAAAATTGAACTTCCTCCAATTTCATACATGCCTTCCAGTATTCATTTTCAAGAGAACCATGAATCATACATGGATAACCTAAACTTAGTGTAAAAATTGCGTACAAATTTATAAATGTATCTTGCATTTGAAAAGAAGTTCTGGAATTTGTTACAACTTTAAAAGTAGCATTTTGAATTCACTAGTTATAACTCTATATACATGCCACTTCGTGTAATGTTTTAAAGAATGTAGGACAACCCTCTTCCTCCCGGATAACACAACCCCCATCCGGCGCAGTTTGACAAATGCGGGCAAAATCTCTTCTTTGATTTTGTTTGATGAAAGTTTTAGTATTAAACAAAGATAAATAGAAATGAAAAAATACAATGATTATTGTTCCTTTCTCAAGAGAAAGAACACTTAGAATTGGTAAGTGACACTTGACTGAGCAACTGATCGCGAAAACTGTTGTCATTACAAGCTGGCCAGTCAAATTCCGTGACATAGAAATAACCTCTGACGTTAAAACTATTCTTAAGTTTCATAATTTAGGCGACTCTCTGGCTAAACGCGCTCCACGGATTACATATTAATAAGGCCGAGATGGAAAAATGATGTTGCTGAAACATGCCAAACATCTTATTTGTCACAAAGGTTACCGTACGTCATTACTTTGGAGGGCATGGTAAATATGTAAAAACAACCCCCATTGCGATCCTCTCATTGTGCGCAACAAATTCACGCATCAAATGTCCGGATGTTACACTCACAAGATTTAGGACAGATACTACTTAATTACAGCCAAGAATTACTTGATCGATGACCACTAAGTTTGTTGTGTGCTAGGACGTAGACAGTTAGCGCATCAAATCACTACATTAGGATGTTAAACAGAAATAAAAATAAAGCGAAAATATGTCAATAAGGTAGTGGCAAGGTTTCCGCTTCAATAACTTAGTGTAGAGTATCTGTTTGTGTACGAAACTTTACTTTTCAAACAGATAGTTAAGTATCGTCCATTGCACGACTATGTTACAGGAGCTAAAAATAATGTTTAACTGTAAAATTTAAAAACCTTCTTGTCTCGGCCTTTGATATTTAGTATGTAGCATTGCCTAGATGTCCTCTACCAAGTTATTATGCCCCTGGGGTGAAAAATTCTCTGCCCGGGGATCCAAAGTTTTACATAGACTTATAAGCCGGTGCTAGGGGGCGTGAGAGATATTGCATATTTCATTACCTCTCATGAACAGATTCAATCAAGCCGAGTCTGCTATTATTCTTCTTGGTTGCATTCTTTGCTTCCAAAGGATCTTTGTACATATTTTATTATATAGGAAAAAACTTTAAAAATCTTTTTATCTGAAAGTTCAATGCCTAGGCCTTCGATATTTGGTATGTAACATTGCCTGGTGGTCCTCTACCAAGGTTGTTCAGACATGCTTCTGGTGGAGGGCAGGTGGAGTGGCCCCGCCCGGGGATCACATGTTTTACATAGACATATAGAAAAAAACTTTAAAAATCTTCTTGCCTGAAACCGTAAGGGCTAGACCTTTAATAGTTGGTTTGCAGAAATGCCTAATGGTCTTTTAACAAGATTGTTCAGATTATGCCCCTGGGGTGAAAATATGCCCCACATTAAGTACCAAAATAAAAGCTTTTAACTCTGCAAGGGATATTGGTCCTGACCAGTAGATGACCTTGAAAGGAAAGGTCATGGTCAAGGTAACTTTAGTATCAAAATGCTTGATAACTCGGCAATGCTTGGGGTTAAGACCTTCAAACTTAGTATACAGGTTGATCCTGACCAGTAGATGCGGGCAAAGGTCAACGTCACCGTTACCTTTAGTACCAAAAACCTTATACCAATGCACAGCTTGGGCCTAGGACTCTCAAACTTAGTAGGAAGGTTCTTCAAGTGACTCTGACATTAGCTTACCTTAACCATGACCTACTTTGACCTACTTCCTGTATCTGAAGCTATAATGGAATTTGGACCAAATGTAAACTTTTTGCATGATAAGATACAAATTCCAAATATATCTTTGAACTGACCTGGATTTGAAACCGGGACCTTAAGTTTTTTTAAGCGGACACTCTTCCACGTCCCCACAAAAGCCGCTAGCTGATATGCAAGGAAAGGAAGTAGAAGTGCCATATTATACCTCTACGTCATCGCTACTTGTCCTTCTTCTTTTCTACAGTACTTTGAAATCAGAGCAAAACATATTTTGCCTTACAGACATATCTATTGCAGTCAATAAAATGTCTTCATACTTTGTATCCTGCGTATCCTGGACTTTATTTTTTTGTGCCCCAACCACTCGGTATTGAATTTGGTCTTGTCTTTGTGTCCAATTCTGGGGTTCCACACACCGATGAGCAATATTCAAAACAGACATTGCAACCAAAATTTAACAAGATGATCATTATATATTTATATAGATGTGCCCTAGAAAGAGCTTTTGCTATGCTTTAACTTGTATTCGAATTCAAACGGGATGTAGTGAAAATTGTGACACACCTTGTTAAAATGAAAAAGGAGATTTAGTCCGCCCTGGAAAAATTGAGCGGGAGAGGAAGTAGGCCCGTATCACCGAATATATTGAATGTAAACATGACAGATTGACAGATATATTAAAGTGCTAAGTAAAAACTTGGATTTTGTAATTGTTTCATACTATTGAGTTTACTAAATAAAAACATTGTTATATCACCGAGGTCACTAAACAAATCAAAGAAGAGATATGTGTATCGAAACATGTAAATATAATGCAGCCTTAAATTGGCTTTTTGTAGTGACATGTGAAATTGTTAGTTCGAAATAAAGTGTCATATATACATGTAGCACTGGTGTTTCCCCCCAACAAGAAAAGCTGAAAAGTCGCTATATGAGTAAGTGGTTAGAGGGATGTGGCAAATACAAGTAGCCGGGTCTAAAGGAACGGATCAGCTGGTGCTAGGTACCTGTTATGGAATTATATAGACGTATGTTAAGCCTATTGCTTTGGTATTGAATGATTAAATACTTGACTGAAAAGCAAGTTTTTGTCGGACCACAGGATACAAACTTGCCTTCCCTTTTTTCGCGAGACTTCTGCATGCTATTAATAACATCATGACTTTTTTTTACATTTGTTGGGGTTAAAGTAACACTGACACAAGTATAGCTCATATGGTGACTTTCCAGCTTTTGATGGTGGATCAAGACCGTTCTTAATTTCATCATGGGTGGGCACCTCAGCAAAACTACTGACCTTCCGTTAGCCAGCTGGATCGCTTCCTCACATGAAGAAATCAAGTGAGACTCAAACCCACATCGTTGAGGGGCAAGTGATTCTAAGTCAACGACCTTCACCACTCGGTCACGGCTGCGCCCTTGTGAAATTATTACGCCCGACGTATAACCGCCCATCGTGTACATGTATAAATAGTGATAAAGCACTGTTTTGCTATAAATTATTTCTTAAATAAAATACGGTTTGCCTCACAAGGATTCTTAATAAAGAACCTACCCTTTTTAGAGGTATTGTGACACGCGGTGTAATAAATTTGGCCTAAGGCTGAGTGACTTTTCCAGGCTTTCAAAATAAAATGATAAAGTCACTAATTGAGGTGTTTCGTCGAGTCGCTTTCGTATGTCCTTTGAAAAAAAAAACAGTATGACCGATATTTGCAGCTTCCATGGGCATTCTGCTGGAGTCGGATAAATGCGCATTATAACAACAGACTCGGGCAGAATTTAAAAACGATATAATGACTAAGTTCCTGTGCAAAATTATATAAAGCATTATTTGCAGCCCCTCCAATTATATTGGCGTTCGTAGAAAGACTGAATGTCAAACGATTTATATATACTTAATTATCGCTCGCATCGGTTCCTTGGAAGCATAAGCTATAGAGAGGTGAACAAAACAAACGAAGTTACAAGCTGTTCCAAAATCGCGAGAGGATTTTTGTTTTAGTGATGTCGTGGTCCTGTGGTAATGTTCACTTTTTGAAATGGGTAATGAGTGTTAGCCCTTTCTTTGGCAACTAAAATATTAAATTTCCTATAAGAAATAACCCGACTCTTTACTATAAAAGCGGGTGAGTTAAAATGCACAGCAAGTTTTACCGAAGAGTCGGTGCGTTGATTACTGGTGTTTACTTAGGAAACTCTTAAAACACACGGAACATATTGCTTTGACAACTCCGAAGATCTTAGTCAAAGATAAGTGAAGGATTAGTGTTCCGGAATGCTAAGAACGAGAGCGGACTGTTCTAAATAAAACCTGGTACAGACAGGACAGTCTTTTGATAAATAATTACGGAATTAGTTCCTATCAACTATCGATAATCTCAATAGTGCTGTGTACCAGAGTAGAACAGTGCTATTTTATCCCATTGACAACAATTTGTAGATAAATCTAGATTTTTAATAAAAAACAAGGATACATATCCAGGGATGTCCCGTTCGAAAAATGCAGCCTCCCCAAAACGAAACTCATAGCACACAGATGTGCACACTGCCAACACACACACTCACAAAGCAAACACACGGGAACAAAACGAACAAATAAAGGAACACATTGGGGCACCGCTTTCGAACGGTCAATGGCAAAATCACCACTAGGGAGCTTAAACCGGTTTCTGGTGCGCACCCAATTTCACTCTTACCCCAACCATGTGCCAAAGTCACAGGACAGTGTAAATAAAAGTAGGTGCATCTTTAACACACGCAATGGAAACGTAAAACACCAAAATGCTCCTGTATAATCATATCGAAAGCAAACCTTCAAACCGAAAACGTATGTACTCAGTGTCTTTGCAGAAGACACCAAGAGAAACACCCTTAACATATTGTCCGGACGTAAACGTCAAATTAATTCTGTTTTGAGTTAGCTCCCGTTTTTGGAAGTTAAATTATTCACACAACATGTAATCTAGCTTTTATCCTGTAAAATGAGACCTGATATATATCATGAATACTAAGTGGAAGTGCGCGTATTGTTGGAACCTCATACGTCTGATAATTTAAGATGTAGGCTTTGGACATATTACAAAAAAGTTAAAAACATGAGCTTGGCATAAATTTTGTTTTGATCGCAACTAGATCAAGTACAAATTACATTCGATAATTTTCCGCGACAATATTTATTATTTATTTCTCCTAATAACATAATTGAAAAAAAAAAACACCTCAATACAGCTGTCATCGACTTCACTAAGAATAGCAAATAGCGACAGACGTTTTTTTTTTTGTTTAAATATGTGATTTCTACACTAAGTCTATCGTGTCACCGAGGTAGTAAAATTCTCATCTGAAAAATTGTCTAGAAAATCCAACTGTAGTTCTAAAAAGAAACAAAACAATGGGTCACTGATCTGAAATAATAAAGTCTATAAGAAGATCCTTTGGACGCGTTTAATGCGACCATGCAAAATAATAGCAGAGTGCATCTGCGGATGTCTCTTTTGGTATTTGTAACATGTGTGAATGTCTAGTTCTGCTCAACTCGTGGCTAGAGGGTGTGGACGGTAGCATTCATTTCCATTACCGTTCATGAACAGGCTCAACCAAACCGAGCCTGCAACATTTTCTTTTTTGTCATGTAGAGCGTCCTGTGGAGCTTCCATTTTTTCCCTATTTAGATAGAATCTGTTATGAGAGGTAATGGATAGTGCAACACTCCTCACGCCCCCTACCACCACTTTAATTACATAGATATTGAATTGACTCACCCGAAAATATCACAACACTGAAACGTTTTGATTGTCCTTGTTTGTATGCGATTGTAGCTAAGAATGCTTTCACAGTACATAGCTTCAGGAATATGCAATTTTTCAGCATATATTGCTTTTTGTAAGCCATCCTTTAGCTATTCTGATTTGTTTTTTGCAGATGACAAACTATTAATGACCTGTTCACGCAGACGGACCTAAATTTTCGACATGCAGGAATCTGCGACATACCTTACTAGCTTCGCAGGGTCCTTTTCCTGTTCCGTTCTTGGTATCTGTTCAGTGTTTGCATCTGTCCATTCCGCAGATATTTTAATGAGTCCTGAATATACATCACCAGTCGTGTTGCAAATTTATTTTTATCACTTTATGGTGTTCGTCCGTCCGTCACGCAGCATAATAAAAAATGAATTGACATACTACTCCGATCAAAGATACTTATTTAAAGACGTAAAATAAATTACCGTATCTCTTTGGGTGCATTAAGTGATTTGTATTGAGATAAGAAGGGCTGCAGATCAACCTCTTGCACAAAAAAAATCAATATTATCATCAGCAACACCTGAACATATAGCATCATCACCACCTCCACCAAAATCATCATCATCATCATCGTTATCGTCTTCAACACCATCATTGCCATCATTATCGTTATCCCTATCAATATCATTATCGACATGAGCAGCACTGGCATGGACATTTCTGCAGATAGTTCATTTCTACAACATGCAAAGTGTTCATACACCATGATTCTTGTAGTTCTTCATAATACTTGTACACTTCCGGAAGATGTTTTAAATTAGCTACATGGAGATTTAAATTACGAATTCTAAGGGTTTCTAACTGTATTGCTCTACCTATCAGATTCAACATTTTGTAGCGTTTGCCCTTGAGCCATGTGGACTGTTAAAAAGCAAAGCCAAGCTTTAGAAGAAAATGTAGTCTTGAAGCTTTTACAGCACTTTTCCAGCAATCATACACCTCAAATTCTATTTTACTTATGGTCACTAATTTTTCATTGAATTCAAAATCAGGATCTTGTCCATGTTGCAACATGTGTATTCTTCCTCTCATCCCTTTTACTAACTGAGAATTGATGTTCTTCAAAAGAATGTCAGGGACACCAACTTCGATCTATTCAAAAGATCTAACCTGCTGATATTTATTTGATTGATTGAGCTTCAAACACCTGTGATCTGAGCAACATTTTATGACATTTTTCATTTTAGTATGTTGTTAGAGATTTATATAAGGGACAAAATGACCCACTTCTAAGAATTAGATCCCTATTAGAAATGTTTGTTTTATTTTATTTTTATTGAATTTTGTAGTTACTCCCATTTATTAGTGAAGTATTGAAAATGTGGACTATTGCTTTTGATTTAATATAATTTCTAATTTTACATTTGCATTTGATAGATATTAGAATATTTCAATATCATGATAATCTAAACCAAAAGGCAAGTTTTAAAACGGTGTGTAGCTTCGGATAATATTCTATTCTGGTTGCGCAACGGAAAAGGAAGGTACATGTAATAATATTTTTATAAACTTACATTTCTAATGAATTTAGTTCTATATATATTTGTCAATATAAATATTTGACAAATGTAATACCATAGTTCTTACATTCATGTGTGATTTCAAAGGTAAAGTATATTATTAAATTTATACATACACTTAACTAACTCTTTCTGGTTGGGCAACCAGAAGAGGTAAACCAAATATTAAAAATACCTCCAGTGAAGTTTTAACATGTATCAAGCAGTCACACATCCTATTACCAGATATCCCCCACCGCTTTATAACCGTCAGTGGCAAAAATACCACAGGAAAGTGCAGTGTAAATAAGTAACGCCCACTAGCTGTGCCACTTACACACGAAATGGTAATAAAAGACAAAAAAAGTTAACACCAAAGTCTCGTCTTCATACACACGAAAACGACCAAACATGCATGTACACAGTGCCTTGATAACAGGTACAGCAACAAAAGAATCATCATTCAGGACACGATTTAAGAGAAAAATTCCCTCGCATTGAAACTACATAAAACGTGTGTTTTTTATGAGGTGCCATGTTATGTTATCTTGATGCCCTGGAAAGTAGGTCAAAGTAAGGAGTAAACTAGTTTTTTTTAAAGTTTGAATCGCCACTTCAGGTGTCCGTATATCTAACAGTTCAATCAACTATCATTATTTTCTCCTTTTACTTTTGTATGGCAGCTAATTATAAGTAGCACTCTACAGCAAACAAGTGTGTGCGTTCTATACTTAATTATCTAGGCCTAGATTGTTTAGTATAGTAAGAAAGCATATGCGCGTGATAGAACATACTTTAGTTACTATTGTAGTAGGACATACTGTTATCTATAGCTGGAGGTGAAGAACTAGTTATATGGCGGCGCCCACATAAATTTCTCTTACATATTCTATTTTAATACTTTTGTCAATTCAGCATAAAGACCAATGATTATGAAACATTACAGGAATATTATTCATCTTTTGAAGTTGTTCACCTTGTGTTTTGCTTGGGATTTCTGTCGGTCAGGCCAGAGTTGTGGCACTTGATTAAGTCAAAATAATGCTTGTTTGTGTAACATGTTTCTCAAATACTATTTGATTTAGTCATAAAACATTAGAGGATTGTTATATAGCATGTTAAATTGTGCTCTTTGTGTTTTGTTTGGGATTTAATTCGGCTAGACCAGAGTTATGGCCTGGTAACCTGGTAAAAATTATAAAGTGCTTAAAAATTGTTTTGCATATATCTTAAAAACATGTTATGTAGTCATGAAGCCATGTATGAATGTCATTCAGTATGTGAAATTTTGCACCTGTTTATTTTTATGGATTTCACTATGCAAGACCAGAGTTATGGCCCTTTAATTATTCAAAAACATGCATATGGACAGAGGAGTTTGTATCCAATGTATCTAGATTCTATGTATATTATACTTTGAAGGAAGTACAATGATCTCAATGAATGCCAGATGTTTTATTCCTTAACAGTTGTATCAAGAAAAAAATGATGACAGTGCAACACTTACATGCTCATGCTCTTCACCGGATATGACTGGTTTTGTAGTCATACCATGTTATCGCTGGACCGCTGCATCTTGCCATGTGACTGGAGATAATATAAACCGAGAAGTGAGTGTTTTGCCACCGACATGCTTCTCAAAACCTGAAGCTCCCATCACTGAAGGAACATCGCCAAGCGATCAGACTTACCTTCATGTATAAAGTAGTGGAGTGTCTGCTGCCAGCATTTCCACCTTTTATGTACCTAACAGGCAAGATATATGAGATGCATTCCAGCTTATCAGTTTAAAGACTGTTGTAACTCATATATTATTCAAAATCAAGTGATAGATGATTTGTAGGTAAAAATTTAAAATAGAAAAGTTAAGACACTCCTTTTTCGTGAAAACATACTTGGACTGTAACAATCTGGGCAGTAGTGTGATCCACGCAGACAGTAGAAGGTTTTACGTTTGCCTTCGTGACTAGGCGTCTCCCATGTTGTATTATGCTAACAGGTCAACTTGGTAGCAAATGTTGATACAGACATATTTACAACATTATATGCACTGACTTTTGTAAGTAGGAAGATAATGAAAAGGGTTGTAATGTCAATCAGTATATAGATATTAATGAAGTCTATAAGGAAATCCTTTGGAATTATAGAGCACAACCAAGCTAAAAATAAAGCAGTCCAGGTTTGATTATGTACGATCATAATTGGTTATGATTTATGGGACATCCCTCACGCCCCAATGAACCATGTACATAGTTATGTTTGTGTACTATGTCGTATTTAATTAATTAGTTTTCTTATCATCCTTGTTCATTTTATTTATCAAATGTAATTTCATTCCAATATTATTAACATTTGCAAAAATATAAGCTTTAACCAATTAAAATTGGCATATCTATACTTGGTTGTGGTTGATGTTTCCTAAAAAATCCAAATTAGACTTTATAGGGCCTTTTTTCAGTGTGAAATAATAGCTAATTGCACCACTTTACTAAATATGTTGATGTTTTTCCTCCTTTCCAGAAATATTTGATATTTAAAAACCTCTAAAGCAAAATAGACAACTCCTCAATTATAGTTTTTATCAGTCTCCACAGGAAAATAAATTCAGAAGAGTATATTGTAAGTTTAGTCTGATTTCAATAAGAGTCTGTACTGAACTTTCTTTTTGTTTAGTAAAAACGAAATTGAAGACTAGAAAAAAGTCCAAAGATCATATAAAATTCTGAGTGAAATAGAATTACATGCTCTTTATTATAACTTACCAAAGCCATACCAAAAATTAACATGAAAGTAGTTATTAAAGATTTAATAATGTAAACAAATCCTTACAACATTTTACCATCAATATTTTTCCTCTCGTGAATGCATGCAGTGCAGGTTATAATTGTTATTATAATGGTCTTGGTATAAAGCTAAAGCTTCTCGCCTCTAGGCCTGTCAGTTCTATTTTCTTCTGTGTCTCTCTCACATCATATGCTTCTCAATTTCCTCATCTGTTTCTTTGATCCTTTGACACTCTGTCCTCGTCTCTCTCCCTTCTCATCTGTCCCTCCCTACCATAGTCTGTCGCTCTTCTCTTCTGCCTCTTCGTCCGGTTTTTCTCTTCCTATGTCTGTCTCTGTCTTCGTCAGCCTCTCTTTTCCACTGTAAGTCCATATATTTGTCAGTGCTTGTTCTCGATTGTCCTATCTTCATCGTATCTCTCCGTCTTGGGTTTTCCTATTTCACCTTGTCGCGGTCTTACTATCGTCTCCTCCGTCTGTTCCGCTCCACATTTTGATACCACTCTCCTTGGCTGTTATCTGTTACATATTCGATCTCTGTTTTCTTGCCTATTTCTTTCGTGTCTGTCGCCCATGTCATCATCCCTGCCACTCATACACATTAACACCAAAACTAAATGTCATTATTTTCCTCATCATTTAAAAAAAACAACATAATCAACAATAACAACATTTTCATATCCAGCATTATCAAAAAAAAAATAGCCCTGACAAACACAGTATCAGCAAACTTGCATGAGTAGCTACCCCATAAATACTTTAACAATAACTATCTGTGATAGCATAATTAGCATCATAAACAAAAGCGGAATCTCCAACAACATCCTCACTCCACTTTTTACGTCCTTTTTACCTTCATCTTGTAAGCATCATATATGACGTGATGAAAAGCAAAAGCAATAAAAAATTAAAAAATAAAAAATACAGAAAAAAGAGCACAGACTCCAAAATCTCACTCAAAACACAACTCAAGATTTTCCTCCATATTTTTAGAATGTGTTACACCGAATCAAGGGAAGCCATCCAAAGAAGGATTAACGTCTTATTCCTTCGGTGTTTATTTTCCTTTGATACATATAAAAATGTTACCAGACTTAGTTCGGAGTGTGACGAGAGCTAGTTCTATTTATTAAAATCATTTATTTTTTTGTGTCAGCAGAGGAACACACTGTAGCGCGAAGAAACTGATCTTGAAAGTGAGACATACAACAACAGAATGATAACGATACTTTAACAAATACTTCTGCAAGATTGCAATGATTTTAAGGAAAACAAGTATACACTCAGCTTTATTCTATACATTCACTGTTTGTAGCAAATAAAGTTGGGCTTATTAAATAGACATCGCCCATTTCTTTTCATTCTAACCATCTTGCACTAACTGCAGTATGTTTTTTTTTTCAGACACGCTTAAAGTACAAACGTATTATTCAGAACAAGAGCAAAGTAATCAAATGTCACAGTGTCTATCCCAAGACATGCATACTTTTTTGTACAGGGATATTTATATTGTAATACGTTGTATTGCAAAATCAATGCAGTTAGGACATACAAATGTTCAGAATAGACCTTAGAACTTATTGTTACACGTGTTATAAAGTTATGTCAATAACTGCCTTAAAATGTACACGTGCATGGGTTACCTTTTTAAAAAACTGATGCATTTTCAATAAACAACAATGTCGAAAACTTTAAAAAAAAACAAATATTTGAGAGTAATTCATCTGACATCAACTTTAGTATTTCTTTTATATCATTCTTTTGTTTTACTTAGAATAGTCCGATTGTTTTTGAAAAAAAACAAAAACATTTGATTTGATCATATTTTACATTAGACCATACTCCATCTTAAACAATATTTTTAGCTTACAAAACTGATAGACTCCGGGATCGAGAATAAATCTATAGATGTACTAATCTTCGTAAACATTCGGGGAAGTTCATTTTTTCCATTTATCTTATATATTGCGTTTCAGCGTTAAAAAAATATAACAAGAGCAATATGTTTACTATACTTTTAGTATCTGCACCATTGAATTTATATTCAACAAAATGTTAGCAACGGAATACAATATGGGGATAGACTTTTCTTTTTCTAAACCTTTCTTGGACATGCACATTTTACAATATTGACATTCTCCCTGCATATTATCAATTGTGCCCATTTTGATTACCAGAGTATCTTTTGTATGTACCAACTAAAGAGTAGATTTTGGCATAGTTCCGGGCTTCCGTGGCCGATTGTTTGTGTTCACTGACTTGTCACTAACGGCGATGGTTCCAAATGTTGTTTTTGGTGTAGAATTATTTCATTTTAGGGAGCGATCCAGCTGGAGTATGGAAGGTTGCTGTTTCTACCCGGGTGCTCGGCCGTGTCTGAAGAAGTGTCCTGAGGGACACGCGGGGTTTTCCTTCAGCATGAAAAGCTTGAAAATCAGCATGTTACAATATATATGAAAATGTGTTGGAGTGATTTAACAGCCGACAATTTCAAGATGCTTTTTTCATTCAATGCCACAGAAAGAATAAAACACATTCCCGAACAGTTTATCAGTCACAAACGAGCAGCTAGCCGAGTACTGCAGAATCACTGACCTTGTGAAAGCCAGACGATGACCAGACTCAACTCTAAACTCCTAGCACAATTGAAATTCACATCGGTCTTGAAGTGAACAACTTTAACCTCCCGGAAACTGAGACTGTTAAACGTATTTGTATCGGAAAAAGAAATTAAGTCATTTTAAATGACGACGCACACTTAAAATGTCTGAACTTTGATAGTTGCAAATTGTGCGTCTTTACTTAAAAAGACATAGTTTTAAAGACATTATATTTACATTCGCCCTATTCTTTTCCATTGAAAGTTTTGACGTTCATTTCGTATGAACAGCAAAAGGAAAGGCGCGAAAGTTACGTCATCGCTGCTTAATGATAACCGACCGCTGTTTCGACGACGTCCGCGTATAGTCAGGGAGAACGTTCCTTAGATGACGTCGCAGTTGTTCCGTCTTGCGAAAAGAATGGCCGGAAAGCTGATTTCAATGCTAAATGCTACAATTTATATGCAATTCATAATATTATATAGTTTACAAATGGAAAGGAAATATAATGTAAATATAAGAAATGAAACTATTTTTTTCGGTGTTAATGCGAAATGAACAGCAGAATAGGATCGGCAAATTAAACATAAATCGCCAGTGTAAAATGCGTCCTTAGGTAATCGGGTTTATTTTGGTTACTGTCCTTAAAAACACCATTGCAGTGTTCCATTTAAAATATCCTTAGATTGGCTAAAACTCAAAACTTATTAAACAATATATAAACTTTTTAAGATAAAAGCTCTGTAAAATGAGTCATCCTAATTTTTCAAAAAGATTTAGTTGGAGATAACGAACTGCTGTTGGAGATAACAAACTGCTGTTGGAGATAACAAACTGCTGTTGGAGATAACGAACTGCTGTTGGAGATCGTTGATGAAATTATCATATATCCGTTATAATCTGCGTTCAACAATAATTTGTCATTCGGTGGCAGAAAATGTTATAGAAATCTATGAAATGAAGCGATTATCACGGCTACCCCGTCTCGTGGTGGTGAACATTTGTGCCAAGTTATATCAAAATCTCTCCATGCATGAAGAAGAAATGCTCCGGACAAAGTTTTCATTCTTGTATCCTTTGACCTCTAAGTGTAACCTTGACCTTAGATCTAGGGACCTGATTCTTGCGCATGACACTCCGTCTCGTGATGGGGAACAATTGTGCTAAGTTACATCAAAATCCCTCCATGCAAGAAGAAGATATGCTCCGGACAATGTCATTCTTGAATTTGACTATTGACCTCTTAAGTGTGACATTGACCTTAGACCTAGGGACCTGGTTCTTGCGCTTGACACTCCGTCTCACTATGGTGAATAATTGTGCCAAGTTTCATCAAAATCCCTCCATGCATGAAGAAGATATGCTGCGGACAAAGTCTGTGGACGACGCCCGCCTGCCCATCCGCCCGCCAGGGGCGTTCCCATAAAACGTCCCGTTTTTCAAACGGGCGTATAAAATCAGGGCTTTGCAGTACTTCTTGATGACATATACGACTAATATATTTGACAAAATGGTTCTCTTTTATGGACAGGAGTAATAAGAAAACCCTTTGTGCCCATATAGACATCGAGTCCTGTCATATATTTTATAATAGACTAAGAGGCAACATTGGCAGCTGAAAGAACACAGTCGTCAATATAAACAAATTTTCTCGCTTAACATGCCTTATCTTTAATTTCGGGTAATTACATAAATGATATTACATGAGTGTCATTTCATACTGAATTTATTAACAAGAGTTGAATGAAATAATAAGATGCAAATTAAATTTATTCAATAAGGTACAAAATAAATGTAATATTCTTTAATTAACATGTTAGCCTTTTCCAGCTAAAAAAGCATTTTTTTTTTCTTTACCTTTAGGTCAATTCGACCAACATCTGCTACATCTATAAATACAGCGACATTTTCGTTTCTTAAAGCAATAAAAAAGGTCTCCAAACTTTCTGTTTTATCTAACATTTTATTGGCTGCTTCCTACTGGAACTTTGATCAGGAAAGGAGATATAATAATAACAGTACAGTAACCTTTATGCATTTTCATGATAGCAAGATACATTGCAGAAAAAGCAGTGAAATATGTACGACATGTCATTCGTTTATACCCTACTTCATGATAGTAATGATGCTGCATCTACGTCCTTTAATCTAACAAATAAACAAGAAGAAGACTTCGTATGGATATTGAAATACAAATAATCGTGGAATGATTACTTTAACTGTTATTTGAGCCACGCCATGAGAAAACCAACATAATGGCTTTGCGACCAGCATGGATCCAGACCAGCCTGCGCATCCGCGCAGTCTGGTCAGGATCCATGCTGTTCGTTAACGGTTTCTCTTATTGCAATAGGCTCTGAAAGCGAACAGCATGTATCCTGCGCAGTCTGGTCTGGATCCATGCTGGTCGCAAAGCCACCATGTTGGTTTTCTTATGGCGCGGCTCATTTAGCTAACGATACTCTTCCTGTACCAGACACTGCTGGAATCTTATGAATATTCAATATTTATGCACTTATTAGTACACTTTTATATAAACTTGGCGGTAATTTAAATGAACTTATTCTGTTATTAGCAGGATTGTCAGTTACATACATCACATATTAGGGAAGTGAAAAATAATGTCTTTCATAAGTTAAGCTTAAATTATCTCGTTTAATGACATGGTTATGTATCATTATCAGCTTAGGTTCGAAGATAATTTACCTTTGATATTTAGGTAATGAACAATCTTATAATAATTTGACATGGAGTTCAACTAAGCATAAAAATCTCATCATTAAAGGATTAATGAAGGGATGTAGTATCAACATAGCTATAATAGACGAGAATGTTCACTTTTGTCTTTTCCCTTAAAATCGCAGATGGCTTTAACGGACAAATGATTGGATTCAAACAATCACGCAAATGCCAAGTCGGTTATATTATTTAAAAGTTTGTGTATGTGTGTGTGTTCGGGTCAATACGTTTTTAGTCCTATAAACGATGGTGTCTACTTGTAGCAGTGAGCACAGTGCCCAACTTTATAGTGCTGTCTCATTGGAATATCACACCGTACGTGTCATGCTATCCAACCCAGTCATATTATACTGACACCTAGCACTATCCTCTAAATGATAAGCGCCAAGCACGGAAGCTACCAGTCCCAGTTTTACGTCTTTGGTATGACACGGCCAGGGATCGAACCAACATCCTACCGCACTCCAAGCGGGCGCTCTACCACTACGCTACCGATGCGGTGAAAATGTGTGTGTGAGAAAAGCAATGATACTTCAAACACGGCTTACTTTTAACCCCTTTTCGCTGATTCTGTCTCTTTCGATACTCACAATTTTAAAGAAACTATTTCAAATTTACATTCCTGGTGAGTATTTTATCTAAGTTACCTATCAACAAGGAAGGGGAGTCTGTTTTTGATTATATAGCCGTTTGTGCGAATGGTTTCTGGGTGTAATTCAATGATTCTTTTTCTAGTTGTATCAATGAACTGAGTCAATCCACATTGACAGCTTATCGTTGATTTTATTCTATCTTAAATCCCAGTCACACATACGGCGCGGATAGCCACGAATAGAAACATAGTAATCCGTATCGATCCGTACCTGAGCCGTACCTCAAAGTTGTAATCCGTATCAATCCGTACCAACATTTGGTCAAAACTTATCCAAGACTTAGCCCAAACTTGCAAGTTTCTCCAACTTTTGAACATGCACAAAAGTTTGAGCGATCCGTAGCCATTTGAGCGTGGCTTTAGTCCAACTTGATTGAAACTTATTCATCCGTAGTTAAACGTACTAAAACGTAGTTATCCGTACTGAAATTTAACTTGCCGTAGTTGAATGTAGTTATCCGAGGCTGTCCGTACTTAAGCATAGTTCAACGTAGTTCACCGCAGACGCGTCCACGCGCTGGGCAAGTTGCAACCTTTGTTAAAATTTTGTTTGGTAACTACAATAACAAGCACAGACAAAAAGTTGAGGTGTTTCCACTGTGCACTGGACAAGGCTTTTTAGCACCGTTTATAGGTAGATAATGGCACAGGCGATTTAATGATACATGTACATGCATTGAAATCATAACTCCAGCCTTAAGCTATGTTGATGTGCGAATTTTGGGTATAATTTTATTGAAATTATTGTTATGCCAGTCTGTATCAATATATTATGCATCGAGGCGTGTTAGCACTTTTAGCTCATAACAATATTGCGGTAAACACCGAGGGTAGCGGATAAGTCACGCCTCACTAATTGACGTTGAATTATACCTCTTTTGTACCTACAAGCCAATGAAAATCCGTTAGCTGTGAACTGATCATCAAATAAAATCTTAGGATCTCAGGTTCGCTTGATTAACTTTCTGGAAAGGAATAAAAGAAACTTACGCACGTTTGTTCTCGAATCAAGGGAAACTGTTCAACAGATCAAAATTTATTCACATGAACAGCAACAGTTTTAATTATCAATGCTGATGTTCACAAAACTTGAAATGGTTTCCAGGCAACATTTGCCAGTTTTGCGAGAAAATAATACATTTGCCAATGATAGTTTTCATTTTGATAACAATCTAATCTGTGAGTTTCATCGTAAATTACATTGTTTTAATGGATTATTTTTAAGAGGGGAATACTGTTTGACGAAGCGTAAACTGTAACGGCCGAAATAAGAAAAAAAAAGAAAAAAAATACCTTTTAATACAAATTTTGATAATGTAAAATGCCTTCACATTATAAAAACTGTAACAATGCGGAAAATCAAATCCAGTCCAAAACAATATAAATATATTGATGTCTTCAATATAAATTGTTAAATAAATAGATAATTTATAATATGAAATATACATAAATCACAGGGACTGAACTTTGCATTATTCCTTACAATATATTTCAACATTTTCATACTTTTACTTAAATAAACGTAGGAGAACTATATGAGTTCTGAATTATTAATAAACATAGAAAACAAGTATAGTACGTACAGCTTAAAATATTAAAATCTACATTGTGGTACATTTTCTGCACAAACATATAATCAAAACTGCGAATTTCCCACAGAAGCCCATTGTGAAAATTGACCCAAAGACAAATAATTTCAAAAATCAAGTGAACGACCCTATCTTTTTTGTGGGTGGAATTTTCATCGGATACAGTGATTCTTTGAATTCTTCATTGTAGTGCAATATTGATTCAAGAGCGAAAAGCTAGCTTAACACTATTTCGAAAGGGGAGTTACCGAACAATTAATCAAAAAAGTGTTTGTTTTAAAGTCTTAAGACAGAATATAGTAGCAAAACATAGTTTCTATCCATTGTCTGTGTAATCTTTATTGTTGGTGAAAATCTAAAAATTATATCTGTCAAAATTATTGTTATTAAAAAAGATGAAAGGTAAGGGTAGATTTCCCACAGAACACCCAAAACAGTTGTGTTACACATATATTATGATACCAGAACGTATCTATATCATGAAGATACTGTGCACATCTAGATTTAAATAAATTTTAACCTTATTGTATATACAAGTTGTATATACAAGTAGAATAACTCAATGTTCAGTAAACTTTAAGGTAGATTGCCAAAATAATCAATGAATTTATTATATTTCATTTACTGAGACCCACATCATACATTTCCACATAAACCCTTGCAGTACAGATATCACTGAAGAGACATTCGTAAGAATTTAAGAAAGATATAATGAGATATTCCAGTATTCTAATCCACATTTTAAGAAATCAATCGGCGTCCAACTTTCAAATATGACAGTAACAGTTTTGCGCATGTATCGAGGCAATTTAAGTATATACTTTTATATTTTTACGCTAGTCTAAGGGCTAGTTAAAGAGCTAAGACTGAAATATGCTTTTAGAGTACGGTGCATACTGTTTAATATCAAAGTACGAATAGCGCTGACAACTATTATTGCGAAGATTTCCTGGAGGGGGCGGGGGGACTTTTATATTTTTGCGCTAGTCTAAGGGCTAGTTAAAGAGCTAAGACTGAAATATGCTTTTAGAGTACGATGTCATACTGTTTAATATCAAAGTACGAAGCGCTGACAACAATTATTGCGAAGATTTCCTGGGGTGGGGGGAAGAGTTTACCAGTTTCAGAAATATTTCATTGAAATTGCCGCTGCGGAATTATAGCTTTTGTTATGTATGCTCATTTATATCAATTATTAAATTAGTCTACCAGTATTTTGAAATCCTTGTCGTTGCAGCAGTAACATATTTCCTTAGAATAATGAACAGCTGCAGCTATAAAAGATAGAGAAAATAACCCTTTTTGTTTTGGATATATGTACAATTTTTAGTGACAGTTATAGATGATTTTTGTAGTAATTAAACGGCGAGAACTTTCCGACATTACCAGTCTACTGTATTAACGAAGATTTTAGGCCTAATTGCCCTTATCCAAATGATATAAATCGAAGTAAAATGATAAAAATCGAAGTAATATTCTATATTTTAACGTTTATTGAGTATAAGAACACTCACAATATTTTGATCAAAGCCATGAGGTCGAATATTAGTGTGAAATGTAGCGTCTGTTAATATTCAATATCCCATTATCTTATAATCAGGGTTCATCAATGATCATGTAATGCATATTTAACCCTTAGCTTGCTAAATTGCTATAATGAACTTGTCTATCTTTCAATTTGGACAGCACCATTAACTGTTAAAAGGGTGCATATCAAAAAGATACTGACTGCATGGCGAACAGTGCAGATCATCAGACTCTGACATGATCATGATC
>NW_026459940.1:0-71604 GCF_021730395.1 Mercenaria mercenaria
ATTCGTCGTCGGTCAACAGGTTATGTATGACCAGGCTACAGTTTGGTTACTGATTGATAGTCCTCAAATTTCATTGTGGGCAGGTCAAGAAACATTTCTTTCGGGTTATTATGCAGACGATTTGAAACAATTTAGCCGTCACGGAAACGTTTTAGAAATTTTGGAGAAAGACAGATAAATTGAACCTCACGGAAATAGTTTTGGCTACAGGCCATCGAGCCATTCAATAAGTGCAATGGTCTTGACTTCGTTTAAGTTTAACGACGGTCAGTAATATCATTAGGCCGCAATATTTATCCAGTGCAGACCGCTAGAATATCTACTAATCATTCATGATAACATGTTTACATAAACAAAATACCAAGACAGAGTGCTTTTAGGTGATAATTGATTTTGTTTTTGCACCATTTCCTTACTTGGTGTTTCTATATCTTACAAACTGTTCATCTATATCAATGTGTTATTGTTAGCTGTTTAAATTCTAAATTGCATTTTTTTCTTTTGCAAGGAATCAAAATGTGCCTACGTAATTACTGTCATGGCAATACTCTGGCTCACAGAGGCTATTCCAATCCCAGTTACAGCCCTGATCCCTATCTTTCTGTTTCCGCTGTTGGGAGTGGTGGCCGCCGCAGATGTTAGTAACTCATATATAAAGGTAAGATGTTGATTTAAACTTCTACAATGCTATATATAAGATATTTGTAAATAAGAAAAAAAAACAAAACACACGCAACTTTTAAAAATACAATTCTTCGAAATATGAACAATTTTTAACCATATCATGTTAAGTCATACGAGAGTGTAGCTCATTAAGAATATATCAGATACCTTAGTATGGAACACCGCCGCTGTCTTTTGTCGGGGCATTTTATCATATTAACAGTGTCTTATTTTATTAAGAGACTATGCTATCATGTCAAGGTATGGTAATGACTTGCCAAAACTGTCATATTACGTTAAATAGAAATGTTATTTTCTAATGGTGTGGTCTTTAAAAATTAACATCACGCTCTGACATGATGACAAGGAATGTCCAAATATAAGACAGCTGTGGTGTTCCATACTTAAGGCTTTACATTACTCGATATGTGTTATATCAAAGCAAGTAAATAAAGACTGAAGACATGGTCTTAGATTAATTCTAACATGGCTCGATTCGATTTCCAGTTAAACAAAGAAGAAAATCAAGCTCTGTATCCTGCGATAAACAACGGTTGACGCGCTGACCGGTAAGAGAGCATAATGACGTCAATTATGACGTCATATTACCGCCTGACGTCCGATACATTACTCATCGCGTAAATGAAGTCCAGCATAATATTTATTAAACTATATCAATGAGCATGGCAGAATAAAAACAATCAAGGCCTTCTGATTTATCGTCTAATTAACCACGGTTCATCGTTCAGATGCTTCAGTATTTTACCACTCGGGCTAATGCCCTCGTGGTTCAATTCCTACGCATCTGAACTCTGAACCGTGGTAAATCAGACGATAAACCACTCGAAGGCTTTACAGAAAAAGTGCGGTATTGAAATACACACACTGTTGGGCACACAACACCAAGCCCCTTTGTTTAACCTTCTAATTAATAGAAACACTATTCATATACAGAACTCATTCACGATACCAGTTCAAAATACGAAACAAACATGATATTTCTTTTGATGTAAATGTCTCTAGAAAATAATTATGGTAATATTGGCATTGATATTGCAGGATACAACTATGTTGTTCCTAGGGGGACTCATTGTTGCCGTAGCATTAGAAGAAAGTCGTCTGCATATAAGAATATCTCTGTGTGTAATGATGATAGTTGGTGCTCAACCAATATTGTATGTATATACACTTGTACAATGTCATATATCATATCAGTCGATAACTGTATCTCAACAGGACCAAGATGTACACTTTGTACTTAGTTCGCTGTTCTGTTAGATATTTCATTGAATTTTGTCAGTATGTCTTAGACTTCGTTTGGAACCACAACTAATATTTATTTCTGTTCTGTTGGTTCTCATTTCTTTAACCTTTAATTTTACAGTCTTTGGAATTTCATGAAAACAACATATGAAAACACAAGACTTTTTAGTATGTTTCTTTGAATAATTGAACTAAATAAGGAATATGATTAAACAATCAAGTATTCAAAATGACAATTCTGTAGAGATTATTGTTCAATTATGATTTCAGTTTAATGGCGGGACTTATGGCAACCACGTGGTTCCTGTCCATGTGGATAAGTAACACAGCAGCGACATCTATGATGATTCCAATTATTGAAGCTGTATTGCAGAACATGGAAGATGTTCGGAAAAGTGTTGTAGGTACTGTGAATGTACTAATTATTTTGCTTCAAGGTACATACTAAAGTATCTAATCAACAAATAGCGCAATTCACTTCCTACTTTTCATCCAGGAACTTACCTTTATTTGATATCTTACATTTACTGTACACCAAAAAGAGTGCTTAAAGATGTAACAGTATGTATGAGGTCATATATCTCTAAACAACTGACGTAAAGGCGTATATACTTCACACAAGTCTTTGACGTCATCAATTGCATGCCCAAAATCCTTTAAATGTTGGGAGAGTAATGAAGCTAAATTCCTAGTTTGAAGTAAAAAATATGAAGTAATGTATTTCAGGCGAGCTTATAGTAGAAAATGAGGGATACGAGGCCACTTCGTATGCAGCTTCTAACGATATGCACACAACATATGGTAGCAGCGAAACTGATTTCGCAAGTGATATGCATTTAAAGGAGACCCTAGTTACACTCGATCCATGCCCCAATAGTGATATAAATGAATTAAATGGCATTGTAGAGAGCAGTATAGGTTGCGATTTAATGGATCCAAAGAGGTATGTTCTTTATTTTATGGTTTAACTAGAAAGGTAATTCAAATAAAAACATAGTTGGAAAAATTTATCAAATATCAGTACATAGCTTTTTGAAATTACCATCACAATCTGTGAGAACGATTAATTTCGCAATTTTTACTTCCTATTTAAATTGACATATCAGAATATAACATATCATTTTCCGTGAAAATAAAAGCCCCTTAAACGTATCACAAATCATAGTTTTTTTTAAAAATTTGTACAGGCTTAATATTTAAAAACAACTCTACATATTAAAAAACTGTTTTAGCCTGTTCATAACTCCGCAATGCACTGTTTCCGAACAGTTCTGTATGAAAGACTCACTGATTTTAGAACGTTCAACCCAGTGAAAGCATTTTTGTCAAGAAACATCATACAGTGAGTGCATTGCTTTAAGCCGGTGTAACGTTGTAAACTGACCCCCATAAAATAATGACCCCCGGTCATTATTTTATATAGAATAATGATCCATTTTCTATAAAATACTGACACCCCTTATGAAATAATGACCCCCTCCGACTTTATCTATAAAATATTGACCCCCACCTAACCTATTACTAACATACTCTACATCAATTCAAGTAACTGTCGTGTTTTTATTGCTTATATTTGTTATTGTTGTTGTTTCTGCTGATTTTTCTAGTATACATGCCACCTTTATGCTATATAAACCTTGTAAGTAACCGTCCTTATATAAATATCTTTACTAGTAATTGTTTCTTGTCTCCTTAATGCTTACCATGTAAATATAATTGCACATTTTAATGGAAACATGCGTGAAAATCCGAAATAATTGCAAACTCATTTTGAAGGTATGCTTTTATGTATAGTTGGACGTTGTCAAAAAACTTTACCCACACTATATGCTGCACTAAACCCAACATATATGCTGCACCCCATTCATACTCCACTCCGCCAGTAAGCTCTGCTGTACAAACAACCTATGTTGTACCCCATCCACAAGCTATGCTGTACCGTGCCGGTAAGCTCTGCTGTACACACAACCTTTGCTGTACCCCACGTATAAGCTATACTGTACGCCGCCACCTACGTAATATGCTGTACCCAACGTACAAGCTATGCAGCATCCCGTCAAAAAGCACTGCTGTACACACAATCTATGCTGTACCCACCCACAAGCAAGCTATGCTGAACGCCACCTGTGCACGCTGTACAAAACCTACAAGCTATGCTGTACATCACCAACACGATATGCTGTAGCCTGGTCTCTTTTGAAAGATTTACTAAATATACAGTGAAAGGATGATAAAGACAACATGTGAGCAGAGACCACCTATGAGCGAAACAGCATATGAACATAAACCAAATGTGAGCAGAGACAGCATATTACCAGAGACCAACTATGAGAAGAGACATCATATGACCAAAACCAACAGTGAGCAGAGACAGCATATAACCAGAGACCAAATGTGAGCAGACAGAGCATATAACCAAAGACCAATGAGATGAGACCGCATATGACCAAAGCCCAACTATGAGAAGAGACATCATATACCAGAGACCAAATGCGAGCAGAGACAGCATATAACCAGAGACCAAATGTGAGCAGAGACACCATATGACCAGAGACCAACTATGAGCAGAGACAGCATATGATCAGAGACCAACTGTCAGCAGAGACAGCATATGACCAGAGACCAACTGTGAGAAGAGACAGCATATGACAAGAGACAAAATCCGAGCTGAGACAACATGTGACCAGAGACAGACTATGAGCAGAGACAGCATATGACAAGAGACAAAATCCGAGCTGAGACAACATATAACCAGAGACCAAATGTGAGCAGACAGAGCATATAACCAAAGACCAAATGTGAGCAGACAGAGCATATAACAAAAGACCAATGAGATGAGACAGCATATGACCAAAGACCAACTATGAGAAGAGACATCATATACCAGAGACCAAATGCGAGCAGAGACAGCATATGACATTAGACCAACTGTGGGCAGAGACACCATATGACCAGAGAACAACTGTGAGCAGAGAAGCATATGACCAGAGACCAAATGTGAGCAGAGACAACATCTGACCAGAGACTAAATGCGAGCAGAGATAAAAAAAACATGACCGAAACCAAATGTGCGCTGAGACAGCATATCACCAGAGATTAGCTGTGAGCTGAGACAGCATATGACCGGAGACCAACTGTAAGCAGAGGCAAGATATGACCAGAGACCAACTGCGAGCAAGGACAGCATATGACCAGACACCAACTATGAGCAGAGACAGCATATCATCAGAGACCAACTGTCAGCAGAGACAGCATATGACCAGAGACCAACTGTGAGAAGAGAAAGCATATGACAAGAGACAAAATCCGAGCTGAGACAACATGTGACCAGAGACAGACTGTGAGCAGAGACAGCATATGACCAGAGCAGCTGTTAGCAGAGAAGGCATATGACCAGAGACCACCTGTGAACAGAGACATCATATGACCAGAGACCAACTATCAGATAAGTCAGAATATGACCAGAGACTAACTGTGAGCAGAAACATCGTATGACCAGGGACCAACTATCAGATAAGTCAGAATATGACCAGAGACCAACTGTGAGCAGAAACATCGTATGACCAGTGTCCCAACTCTGAGAAGAGACAGCATATGACCAGCGAACAACTATACGCAAAAACAGTATGTGACCAGAGACCAACTTTGAGGAGATGCAACATATGACCAGAGACCAATTATAAGCAGAAACAGTATATGATCAGAGACCAACTAAGAGAAGAGATAGCGATGACCAGAAACCAACTGTGATGAGAAACAGTGTATGACCAGAGACCAACTTTGAGGAGTGGCAACATATGACCAGAGACCAACTATAAGCAGAAGCAGTATATGACCAGAGACCAACTATAAGCAGAAACAGTATATGAACAGAGACGTACTGTGAGCAGAGACAGCATATAACTAGTGACAAACTATGAGAAGAGACAGCATATGACCAGAGACCAACTGTGAGCAGAGTCAACATATGACCAGAGACCCACTGTGAGCAGGTACATATAAGAAAAAAGTAACAAAGGGCGATAACTCCCGAACTGGTTGAGCAAATCCAATTTTTTTTCTTCCTGCATAACTAGGCATCGGTAGTAGTAATCCCTAAAAGTTTGAACCAATTCCGTCTAATATTGAATGAGGAGTTGCGGTCACAAAAAATGTTGCACGGACGCAGGCACGGACGGGTGCCATTACCATATTCTCCTCCGATGCCTATCGGCGGGGGATAATTATGTTGTAAGTATAGCTTAGATGGGTTAGGGTTTGGGTTTGCGTTAGGGGGTCGTTATTCTATAGGGGGTCGCAATTCTATGTGAGGGTTATTTTTCTACGTGTGGGGAGTCATAATATTATGACCCCCGGTCATAATACTATGACCGGGGAGTCACTATTCTATATAAGATAATGACCGAGGGGTCATGTTTCTATGGGGTTCAGTTTACAACGTTACACCAGCAGACTCCAGACAGTGAATGAATCATATTAAGTCCGTTTTGAACTGTGAATGCATTGTATTAAAACTTGTATAATTACTTTTCAGCCAGTTCTATACAGTGACTGAAGAAGATAAAGGAACAGATGAAAGCGAACTAGGGCAAGTGCCAGTGTCTAAACGCGGAGAACTCCGTCGTGTTGCGAAGGCATTTGCTCTGAGTGTTGCGTACGGAGCAAACATTGGAGGGATTGCAACACTGACCGGCACCCCACCAAACTTGGTACTTAAACAGGAAGCCGATAAGTATGCAACTTTATTAGTAAACTGGCAGGATGAAAGATATGTGCGTGAACATTGTAACTCATTTTACAAGCTATAATGGCCATAAATGTTTTGATGAAGAAGTGCATTTGCTTGAATAATCCAATTTGCGCAATATTTCCCATTAAATGGTATCATGTTTAACATATAATAAGACATTTCCTTGGAAACGTTCACGCAAACATATTGATTATAATAAACTGTTTTGCAAGTCTGTTGTATTATAGGACAAAAGGGTATGTGTAGATGGCATTTAACCAGTATTCAGATATGCAGCTGAAACTCATTTGTGCTCAAATTTAATTTCTTAATCAAAATACGACATTTATTACTATATTATAATCCACCGACAATTTTTGACAGTGACGTCATTTTGTCAACAAACTATAAATAACCACGGTATAGGTTATAACACACTAAATAGCCGCCACTATATATTCTATAAAAATGACAAGTTTTCACAATGCTGCAATACACACCTAGACCCATTTTAAATTTCCTTAACTTACATTTTCTTGTAAAGCAACATTTATACTGTAAAAATATCAAAAGAAAAGTAGGGTCATGTTTGATGCAAGAAAAATATTTCTGGTCAAACGGACACACCGTAATTTTTACACTGAAATGACAATCACAATTTAGGGTAGGGGTGTATGAATAAATTTCACATGTTAAATCAGTTTGGAGTCTTTTTTCAACATGCAAATGCTACCAGTATGTCAAGTATAGGCATGCAATATGATTTCAACCAATATATAGCAATGATTTCAAGCTAAAATCCTTCTTACAGCAAAAAAAACAAAACAAACTGAGAACTATTTGAATCCGCCATTTTTTCATAGGTGCTCAGGCTATTTAGTGTCTGTATGCCTATACCCACAAACGGATGTAGAAATATGTCCTTATCATATGGGAAACTCTTAGTAAGGTATGGTTATTTTTTTTTTAATTATAAGTATTTTATTTTATTATGAAGTATACAAAATGTTAATGCAACATATGCCTGTCTCACCGTCAGTCCATTCTGTTTTAGAATAGATATTGTTTTCTCGTTATTCTCCAAAGGCTCGTTACAGTTAAAAACGTATTCATAGCCATTTTAGCCATTTTATGTGGAGTGAACGTTTTCTACACAATTTATTCTGTACGCTTAATTCGTGAAGCACTAGAAAATCAAGATAACTATATAGTTGAGTAAGAAAATAGCGTGCGGGAAAAAAGTTCCGCCGACCAGATTCAAACTCGGTATCTTTTGGTTACTACGACAGCGCCGTTATCATCTGGGCTACATATCCATGCAGGCTATAGATAAAGAAACATAATGATAATCCAATACAATATAAGGTAAATATTGGAAAGTAAACACAATATGACGTCACTGTCAGGTATTCCTGGTCGGATACTAAGACCAGATATTACATTAAATCTGTAGTAAAATATGTTCTAGTGTTTTTTTATGGTGGCTGATTTCTGTCATTTCGTGTGTTCGTGTCGGCGAGGCGAAATGTCGAAGTAACGAAAACACGAAAGGTCGAAATAATGCATATTTGTTCGTGTCGGCGGGTCGAAATGTCGAAGACACGAAAACACGAAAGGTCGAAAACTGCTTGACTTGTCGTGTGTTCGCCTTTCGACATTCGAGGCGAACTTACACGAAGTAACGAAACATTGAAGGCGAAATAACGAAATTTCAGAGGCGAACACACGAACTTTTGTATTAATCACTTTTCGTGTCGGCGGGTATCAAAACTTCCTGTTGTCGCCCTTCTTAATTTTGTCGTGTCTTCGTGTATTCACCTCGAAAGTCGAAAGGCGAACATACGTAAAATAAGCAGTTTTCGACCTTTCGTTACTTCGACCCGCCGACACGAACACACGACAAATGTGCAATTTCGTCCTTTCGTGTATTCGCATTCCGGTAGGCATGCGCATAACAATTACACATATGCTGCTGAAATGAATATGCTATCTAAAAAATGTGTTTTACCATTTATAAATAATATTTGTTCTAAAACGAAAGATAATGATTTATATTCCATAAAAGATGTCATTGTGTAGATATTTTATCACTAGTAGCTTCTGTCAGTCTTACGTGGCATATCATTACGCCGACCTGAACTTTGAATGCTATCTAGATAATGTGTTTTACCATTTATACAAACTTTTTTCTCAATTTATGATAGAAAAGGTTTCATATGCAATAAAACATGTCACTCTTCGAGTATTTCAGTTCTGGTATAAAATTCATATATACATTACGCCCCATTTTGCGCCATTATTATAGTGTATTAAGGCAGACCCTACACGAAACATTTGTCGTGTGTTCGTGTCGGCGGGTCGAAGTAACGAAAGGTCGAAAACAGCTCAATTTACTTTGTGTATTCGCCTCGGAACGCGAAAAGCGAACACACGAAGTAACGGAACATTGAAGGCCAAATAACGAAGTTTTAATACTCGCCGATACGAAAAGTGATTAATACAAAAGTGCGTGTGTTCGCCTCTAAAATTTCGTTATTTCGCCTTCAATGTTTCGTTACTTCGTGTATTCGCCTCGAAAGTCGGAAGGCGAACACACGACAAATAAGCATTATTTCGACCTTTCGTATTTTCCTTAATTCGACATTTCGCTTCGCCGACACGAACACACGAAATGGCAGAAATCAGCCACCATAGTTTTTTGATATACGTCCGGTACATAAAATGTCCATGTACTTTGCAAAAACGTTAAAGCGCCATTTGTTATTTTGTCGATACCTTACAAAAATTAAAAAAAAAACAAAACAGAATACCCGTAGAATATTATGTATTTGATGATATCTCAAAATTTCAACTTATGTAAAAGCAAACAATATATAACATCATATACATTTTGCTTATTTTACGACTTTAGCCTATTTTTTGAAAAGTGACAAAAAACAATAAAACATTTATAATTTACCAACTAACGATAGATTTTATGAGGGAAAAATGTCAACATAAACCAAATAACGTCGCTGGCGTACCGTATCGATGTTTATATGAGATCTAACAAAAATAAAAAAATCTGTACCTCTATATTTCTATAAATGTTACTTATAAACCGAACTTTTAATGTATGTTGTGGCTTTAAAAAATATGATGTGGTATAAAGATGAATAAAATTATGTATTTATGCGCAATTTGATAGTCAAAAATTTTACTTGATAAAAACATGTTTGTTTACTTCATTTCAAGAAGTACATTAAACATTTTTTTTAAAGAAAATAGCAAGTATTGTTCAGTATATACATATTTTATAGGTATTTTATAGGAAATATCTACATAACTAATATTACCTGGGACCTCCCTGGCCGAGTTGTTAAGGTCTGTCTTCGATACTTGTCCCTCATCGTTGTTAGATCGAAACTTTGCTCAGGGTGTAGAATTCTTTCATGTGAGGAAGACATTTAGCTGTACGGAAGGTGGGTGGGTCTGCCCTGATGCCCGTCCATGCCCCAGATAATGCTCAAAGGGGCACATTGGGTCTTCCTCCGTTCCGAAAAGTTGACTTTTAGCCACAAAAAAAAACCTACAGAAAAACTATAATTTCCTATGCATCTAATGTCCGTTAATGTTTGCAGGTTATATAAATTCTACGATGGTAAAGAGTCCGAAATATCATTTGCTAAATGGATGGGTTTCGGATTCCCTCTGTCATTATTCACTGCGTTCTTTGGATGGATGTGGCTGGTTCTCGTTTTCATACGTTGTGGGTGAGATTTAGTCTTCTTTTTTGTTTCTTTTTTATAAATAATGTATGCATTTGTAACGTTTCGGTAATTGGTGAGAAGCATTTGCATCGATAATTTACTATATAAAAGTATGAAATCAAAAGGATCTACTTGTATTAACAAAGCGTGTAGTAATATCTTATAACCTTATAACAGTTATTTAAATTAAAATATGGTTTTATATCTATGATATACGTACTCATTTTAACACTTATTTAATACAACTTCTCTTTTTAAAGGTGTCATTTTGGTTGCCTAGAGAGAACAAATGACATTGAGTGTATAATTGTGACATACTTGTTTCAAATATTAACTGAAATGTTTGGTTGCATACATTTGCTTTAGTCATATTGCTATTTCTCATTCAAACCTGAATATAATTCTACCATGAAATATACCTGGTTACATTTTACTTCCAATTGCTTACAATTGTAACATATAGATGTTACATTTATATCCGTTACATGGCGTTTGCATATATTTCAGTGCTAAACGGTAGCTACACAATATGTAAAATATTGTCACAGGATTAATGATAAAACATTCTATTATTGACTCGTGAACAGAGCCATAAATCAACCATTGGACAGTTGGATGCCACGCTTTCCAGTTGGTCTGCCTTACGAAAAGGGTGCATAACTCTATGATAGGCGCTTGTTCAAGCCCACAGTGGTTGAGCTGCTGCTTTGATACCTGTCTTCTAGCCTGTTTCTTTGGGTCTTTAATGACGTTTCTCTTGATGCACTGTCTTCTGCAAAACTATCAAGTTCAGGCGTTTTGGGTTTTAATGTTTTTTTATATATATAAATGTTCAAGCACAGTAGGAAAGAAATGTACTGTATAGATCACACAATAAAATCATTGATACAAAAAGATGTAATCTTTCAGTTTTAACTGTATTCCATAGCAAACTCGCTAACTTTTGCGTTTTTTTTATTTAATGTATGATGTGAAGTTCAGCTGGATACACGCCCCTTATATCGGCAAAATTCTGACTGGCATGCTATATCTTTTTATCACAGGTGTTGTAAGAAAACAGACGTTGAAAAGAGGAGGGCTATAAATAGTACAATACGAACCCATTTTAAACAGCTTGGCAGGCTAACGTACGTAAATTTACCCGTCAATTTCAAACGTAAAAGGCACTGACCTCCAGATTTTGGCTAATAATGATTTTTCTTTCAAAATGAAGTTTGGTCGTTTTATGGGCCATTGCGTTTCACTCAACCCGGGACATGCTGGACACGTGAGCGGCAAGATGATGATTTTCGCCGGTTTATCAATAAACGAACGCTTACGTGAGCTGCAAATAAAAAAGATAAATTTCCAATTTATTTGATTTTCTATTAAGGCCTTGTCAAAAAACGTTAGCAAAATCTTTCTTGTAGTATGTTTCTACTTTTTCTGTTATAAAACCAATTTTTCAGATGTTTAACCGATTTTATATCGCGAATATATATGATTTGCCGCACTGCCTATCTCGCTAGACCGGCGCACATCGGCGTACGCGGATAGACCCGGGAAGTGCCGGAAAACAAAACGAACGCCTAGCGTACGCCGCAAATTTGAAACGAATTGGCCCTATGAATTTTAGAATGCGCGTTAAATATAAATATTTATAATCGAGGCAACTTATCCCGAGCGGAGCGTTACAAACGCTGTTGGATTTTCATCGTAAAAATTAGTAAAAACAACTAAATCTCATATATTTCCGTAACATATAGTCTGTCACTAATTAAATTTCAAAGCATTCTTATGAAATACAGCATTAATTTCCTGATACCTAATTTTTTGTTTTCGAACGATCTGGAGGCTAGTGCCTATAGGCAAATATACATTTTTAAAGGTAAATTTCATTCTTGTTATTATTAGGTGTAATATTTTCGCCACCCTATTCAGTTTTAATTTTACCGTGCAATAACGTAACAGTTATAGTGTTCTTGTATAGAAGCTGACAAAATGAAGAAACCGAAACAATATTGTATGCTGACAAAGTGAAGAAAGTAGTTTTGTCAGCTGACAAAATGAAGAAACCAATACATTAGTATTGTGTTTGTTATATGGGCATGTATGCTCAACAGTGATACAATTTACCTTAAAAGATCGCTTGATAGGAAATGTGTTTCCATAGTTACGGATTTCTGTAACTAGCATTTTTGTACTATTTCAGGATGCGGGAAATACAGGTTTTAACTGTTTTTATTAGCCTCGTTTGTCTGTGGTTATTTAGAGCACCTCCTAATATTACTGGATGGGGAAACTCAGGCGCTTTAAAGAAAGGGTGAGTCATTTCTTATATTACCCAGAAAATATCTGCTGGAAGTATATATATATATGTGAATTTATTGATGAAATTACTGAACAGGAATACCGGAATTAACATAGAACAATTTTGAAAACAGCTGTGAATGCAGGACCAAAACGTCGCGTAACGCCTCCTTCCTCTCCCCTGCCAGCTATTAGCAAATATCATTTAGCATCTTAAAG
The DNA here is from genome assembly GCF_021730395.1 of Mercenaria mercenaria. Lineage (NCBI taxonomy): Eukaryota > Metazoa > Mollusca > Bivalvia > Venerida > Veneridae > Mercenaria > Mercenaria mercenaria. Next base: position 12,913 of record NW_026459940.1, read on the forward strand.
CGATCCGGGCTGAAATAGAGAGCAAAGAAAATGTTTTGTTACAATTTTAGCATGTTTTAAAAGTGCATTTTTATCAGCATTGCTCTTTATGACCCTAAATGACTGTGAGTTAACATATATTCCACATTCTAACACGATCCGATTTGTTTTCCTAAATAAACAAAGCTGAAAGAAGCTGAAAGTGTTATAATGATATGCGATAAAATAACAGTTTGTACGCCAAAGTAAATACGTCATAGCGTCAAACGGCAAAAACAAGCAAAACTTTTGATTGATGTATTAGAATTGAACAATATATCTAAATCCGTGATCTTATCGTTGAATGAAATCTCTGTCGTTCAGATGCATATCGTTATATTCGCACTCATGACATAATTTCTATGTGTCTAAAGTCCGATAATTTTTCTGAAACATCAGTATTAGTTTACGATGTTTACACATGCAGTGTATATAATATTTACGACATTAACCACTGACCATCAGTGGAAATGTTTAAATAGTTTTACAGTAATGCAGAAAAGTCTTTTACACATGTGGCCGAGTATTCACTTGATGTTTTGCTTTCTTGTTTTACCTTTAACAAGTAAACGTTTGGGTTTGTTTTATCTTATACATGTAAACACATGTTAAAATTGTTTGATTTTTTTTTTCAGATTTGTCTCAGATTCTACACCATGTATTTTGCTCAGCGTTCTTTTATTTCTACTTCCGGCGGAAAAGCCAAAGGTTTTCTGGCTAGCAAAAGACGGTAAGTATAAAGTCTATATTATAAAATGTATAAAAAAGTAGGTCAAGATTCCAAATAAGGAAAGCCACATTCAAAGAACACGGCTGCCCATAAAGTTTCACCATATAGAATTGAAATTGAAATATCTGTTACTTTATCTTTTCACCATTATCACTCCATCAGCTGATTTTATTATACAATTATGGACTTTCTGTATGGTTTTGTTGATCGATCTGTCTGACCGAATTGTGTCATTCTTTTATGTTATCTATCTTTAAAGTCTAACTTTAAATAAACACTGCCTTCCTTCGAAACGAGGGATCGTGAGCGGGATCCTGCTCCTCCAACAAAAAATAACTAACAGTTGGATAAGAATCCCGCGTAAGGATGCTTTACACGTGTATCTTGCACTATCATTCTAACTAAAATTGCTAATAGTCTTCTGGAGGAATCACCGAAATGTGATAAAAATTGGTTTAAATACAAACAAACATACTTATTTTTACAGACAGACCATCATATGTGCCTCTGATAGACTGGAAATCGGTCAGCCAGAAGCTTCCGTGGGGTGTAATAGTTCTGCTTGGTGGTGGGTTTGCCATTGCAGATGCAAGTAAGGTAAACAAGTTCACAGAGGTCATTGTCATATATTTGTTAGTTTAGCATAAGGGATCGCAAGTATACTGATCTAACAAATTAGAAAATGTTTTTTTCTTCAGATTACCTGCTACAGTACGGAGAATCTTTTAACCCTGCATAATACTGTGTCAGAGAAATTTTCAACTATACTTTCTGAATTTGTTGATTTCGAAAAAACTAAAACTCAAACGTTAAATTAGATAAATTAATACAAGAAGGTTCAAACAAATATATTACTTAATGCATTTATAGAGTTCTGGACTGTCAAGATGGGTCGGAAATGAGCTGAAAGTCTTTGCAAGTATGGAAAGTTGGGTTATGAACATAGTGATATGTTTTATCGTCGCTGGCGCCACTGAAGTTACAAGTAACACTGCCACAGCCACACTGCTCATGCCAGTGCTCTCTGAACTGGTAATTGCTATTTTCTAGAAATTTATAAAATCATATTGGAACAGGTTGCGAAGAATAGGCATTCAAACTTGGACTCAAACCCGGGGCCTTGGAATACCGTTTTTATATCCTTCCAGTTGAGCTAAATTCTATAACACGACAAATTACAGTCGTTCTCGAATTCCTAAGGAACTTTGAGAATAAGTTATACGTCATGATCTTGTAACATATGCAGTCACGTTCTTAGGTTCGGTAAGCAACCCGACATTGACTTAAAGCCGATGCCTCGAAATACCGCACAGATGACCTACCAGGTTTTCTGCATTCCCACACTTTATGCCGATGTCCTATGATGTGATAAATAATTTTAAAATTATCGTAGGTGTTTTCCTTAAAGAATTACACATTCATATGATACAACGGGATGTTTTATGTACTTCAAAACATGCCCTGATTCTATGTATTACCTTCGTTGTCATTTTTACAGTCTGTGTTATTCCTAACTAAGTTTCACCATCAGACTAAAGAAAACGCAAATAATTGTGTAGGCATATCAGTAGTCATAGAAATTAAAGCAGACATTTATATAATTCAGTCATCATTCTCTTATTAAATCTTACTTACCCTCATAACAATTCGAACCGAGGTGAATGTCTTTAATGAGACATTACTATGTTTTGACTGTGCTCCATTTTGCTGTTACATGACAAAAAATCAAGAGGGCAGTCAGGTTTGATCGCTGTGTTTTACTGAACACTTAGACTGTCACTAAGCATTAATGCTTTCATAGTAACATCACATGTTTATTATTATTACATTCTTAGAGTTTCTAGCATTTTGTAACTTAGACTCTGATTTGTATGCATGATAGTTTGTGTCCGTGTGACGACCCGAGGATATTTATTTGTCATTTCATGCTGAGTATATCATATAAGCACAGTTGCATTAAACATGTACAATTTATTTCTTCAATATGTGAAAGGTCTTTCACTTCAGGCAATTCAAACGAGCATTCATCCATTGTACTTGATGATGTCAGCCACCGTTGCGGGTTCCTTTGCGTTCATGTTACCGGTTGCAACACCACCTAACGCCATCGTTTTCTCTTCAGGGTACCTCACTATACCAGATATGGTAAGTAAATATCCAGAATATTGTTATTGCTGTAAAAAGATAAACCAGTTTATTTTTGCTTTGTCGGCATATTACTGAGTAATATAGAGACCTGTAATGATACAATGTTCTTCGCGATATTATGTCAGACACAGTTGACTATCTAGGTATAATCAACCAACCCCTGGGGCTAGGGGTCGTGAGGGATATTACAAATTCCATATCCTCTCATGAACAGACTCGGTCAAACTGAGGTTGCTATGATGTTGCTTGGATGCGTTCTAATTCTACCACGGGATCTCTTCACAGATTTTATTAGCTATCATAACAATAGACTTTAAGTGCCATGTGGCAGATTCAAGGGAACCAAAGAACTTGTTATAAAACATTGTTCCTTTACTGTAAATTAAGTTACTGGAATAAATTAGACGCTTACTATTGCTTATTTTAGTCATTTAGAAAGGTCCTTGTAAGTTTGCACGAGATGTTTAAATGAGCATCATTACGTGCGAAAACAATCTAAATCCCCGTGCAGGTAAAATTAGTGGCGTCGTATAAAATGTATACTGTTAGAGAGAAAAAAGATCTATGGTGAATATTACAAAATATTGCATCTGGTGTTCAATAGTGAAAGCTAATTCAATCTGACACTGAAACGAACACATCTCATATTTGTGCTATCTCTCTTATAGAAATGTACGTATATATATTAGCACATGATTTCTACAGCGTTTATCCCGTCATCTACAATTATCACTTTGTTTCCGTCATTGTTGTTACATCGACCTTTGGTTGTGACTAGATAATGTCAAAAACCCTTTACATAAGTTTTACGTAGATCAGCATCATTTGTGTTACCTTTTATGTTTGTTACTACATGTACATGAGGGAAAGGTGGCGGTGTAAAGACGGGCATGTTCCTAGCTGTATGTCCATCAATGATAATGTTGCAATAAGGCGGCCTTAAACGTATTTTGGCACCTATAGTTATTATATCTACTAAAGACGTAAATATGTATTGTAGATTTATTGTCAGTAATGTTCACCATACAGTATTTCCTAAAACAGCAAGTCGATCAAGCAATGAAATAAATCTTTATCGCACACATTACAGACAAAATCATTAGTCATAGTGTTTTAACAGCTTGACATTTCTTATAATTGTGTCTTTATTGATATCATACAAGTATTCTGTCATTTAACAGGCACCTTTTGGCGCTTAGATAATGTCTTATATTTAAATGTTCTATTGCTTACTACAGGCACTGGCTGGGCTTCCAATGAACATTATTGCTGTACTGTGTCTCACATTGGGAATTAATACGTGGGGATCCTCAATGTTCCAGCTGGATACCTTTCCAGAGACGTTCAACATGAATATTACAATGACTAACAAGTAGAACATGCTCTCTCCTAGAAAATATGAAAATGCACCGCACTCCATTGAGCAAACAAAATGTGGCACATATATAACAGGGTATCTTATTTATGAATAAGCTACAGTTACAATGTTTAAGTGTTTACGTGGACACCTCCCCTTTTAAACACTCATAATATACTCATATCTCATGTAAATACTCAAATACGCCTTCAGAATTCCTGCTTTTCGTCCATAAACAGGCTCATTCAAATCCAAGCCTGCAACTGTTTCGTTTTTGTCATGTTGGGCGACTTTTTCTATCTTACGCAGTTTATTTTTGTGTAACAGCATTTAGACAAATTTCAGAGAGAAAATTTATGTCGATTGTAATACTGATGCCTTTAGATATCGACCCTGTGACTTTTAAAACACATGATTTTGATCAAACCAATATGTTTATCTCCAAATGGTAAAAAATCGAGATGTCACTTTATTATCGAAGTTTTGGTAAATAAGTTCACAGAAAGAACTGCATCAGTGATACAAACTAAATTAATCAGAAGAAGCATAGTTGCTGTATGTCTCGGTTAACACACTTGCGTATCATGCGTATCATGTTTGCCCATTTTTAATTGTGGTCTCCCTTCGACCAAAATCTTAAAAATAGATGCATTATTTATATCTGACATGTATCACATAAATGCCTACCTGAGGAAAACCTTGTCATTAATTGCCATCCAATTTTTATAAAAATATCGAAATTGAAAAGTATTCTGTTAATTTAAAGGACAAATTAACTTCTCAGCTTTTTGTTTTTGTCATGTTGAAAATTTATTATCATATGTCTATATTATTTGTTTTGACACCAAATGTTGTACTCAAAGAGATAGCATTCACTAGATAGGATTTAGCAGAACTTTATAATTATTGGAAAAAGGTATAATAACAAGAGGACCATGAAGGCCCACCTGACCTATTGACATAAAGATCATAAAGATTAACATTCTGACTAAGTTTCATGAAGATACAGTCATAAATGTGGTCTCTAGAGTGTTATCAAGCTTTTCCTTTGATTTGACCTAGTGACCTAGTTTTTCACCCCACCTGACCCAGATTTGAATTTGACCTAAAGATTATAAAGATTAACATTCTGACCAAGTTTCATTAAGATATGGTCATAAATGTGGCATCTGGAGTGTTAACAATCTTTTCCTTTGATTTGACCTGGTGACCTAGTTCCTACATAACTCAGATTAAAACTGGATCTTAAGGTTATCAAGATTAACATTCTGACGAACTTTCATGAAGATTGGGCAAAGATTGTGACCTCTAGAGTGTTAACAACCTTTTCCTTTGATTTGACCTGGTGACCTTGTTTGATCCCAGGTGACCCAATAGTGAACTCGTCCAAGATTTTATTAAAGGTAACATTCTGACCAAGTTTCAAGAAGATTGGGCCAAAATTGTGATCTCTAGAGTGTTAACAAGCTTTTCCTTTGATTTGACCTGGTGACCTAGTTTTTGACCCCAGATTACTTAATATCGAACTCTTCTAAGATTCGATTGAGGGTAACATTCTGACCAAGTTTCATTAAGATTGGGCAAAATTGTGACCTCTAGAGTGTTAACAAGCTTTCCCTTTGATTTGACCTGGTGACTTAAACAGAGATGACCCAATATCGAACTCGTCCAAGATTTTATTGAGAGTAACATTCTGACCAAGTTTCATTAAGATTAGGCCAAAATTGTGACCTCTAGAGTGTTAACAGTCAAATTGTTGACGACGATGACGCCGACGCAGACGCCGACGACGGACGGACGACGGACGACGACGGACACAGAGCGATCACAAAAGCTCACCTTTGAGCACTTCGTTTTTTGTGCTCAGGTGAGCTTAAAATCATTGTGAAAGGAAACAGTAACATTATGAATTTATTTTTAATGGTTTATATGTCATCAGTTATATTCTAAAATCCATGGTAACAAACGTATAGAATTATATCTCAATGTTTCGAAAACTAATTACCTGAATTATGGAGGCGGACACAAATACTTCTTGATGTGATTAGAAGTATTACGTACTATTTTGTTTTAGTTTTAATAAAAACACTTTTAAATTTGTCAATGTTGTTGAGTTTTGTTTTCTGATTTGCGCCTCATCTGTCTTCTAGACCTCTGATCATATATTTCTAACAATGGTATCAAGTTGTTGTGAATTTTATACAATTCACTGATCACACTTTTACTTTTGGCATCATTCATTTATAGTGCATGTGCAAAAATAAAAACGAAATATTCTTATGAAGAACTAACAAATGGAAAGAAATGTAAATTTGACACTGTTCGTAAATTTATGAACAAGTAACAACTTTGTAAAATTACGAAGTAGCTTAAACTGATTCAAATTTCTATTGTTGCAAACATTTGAGTAACTTAAGAAGTTCGAATTCGTAAATTTACGAAGAAGCTGAAAAAGCGAAATAAATTAACAAATTGTAAGAAATGTAAATTTGACACCGTTCGTAAATTTACGAACAAGTAACAGCTTCGTAAATTTACGAAGTAGCTAAAATAAACTGATTAAAATTTCTATATTTCTGCCATGAGACAGCTAGGTAGCTATCGCGATAACTCAAAATATTATTTTGATAAAGCGAAGCATTCTGAAAAGATTATCTCAATAGTGGAAGGTTTCCTGGAAATATTAAAATTGCTATATGTAAAGCGCGTTTGAACGTGTTTGTCATGAAAGGGCGCTATATAAATCTGGTATTATAAAAATAATAATTTATCAATTTCAGTTAGTTCATAAATTTACGAAATCTTGAAATCTTTTGTAAATATAATTTATTATAATTATGTTCGTAAATTTACGAAGTAAAGCCTTTCATGTTTTCCATCTATTTGAAAAAAATCCAGTTATTTTGAGCTACTTCGTAAATTTACGAAGTTGTTACGTGTCCGTAAATTTACGAACTGTCAAATTTTCATTTCTTACAAATTGTTAATTTTTTTTTCAGATTGTTCGTAAATTTACGAAGTCGAGCTTTTGAACTTTCTCAAATGTTTTCAAGAATATAATGTTAATTAGTTTAAGCTACTTCGTAAATTTACGCAGTTGTTACTTATTCGTAAATTTAAGAACTGTGTCAAATTTACATTTCCTACAAATTGTTCATATTTCACTTTTCCTGATTGTTCGTAAATTTAAGAGGTTGAGCTGTTGAACTTTCTCAGAATTTTGCAAAAAATTCATTTTTAATCAGTTTAGGCTACTTCGTAAATTTACGAAGTTGTTACTTGTGCATATTTACGAACAGTGTCAAATTTACATTTCTTTCCATTTGTTAGTTTTTTACAGTTTTCATCTTGTTCGTAAATTTACGAAATGTATCAGATTTATGTTTCCTATCATTTGTTAATTTTTCAGTTTGTTCGTAAATTTACGAAAATTGTATTAAAAAATCTTAATAAATGCGTAAATTTACGCACTAAATATTATGTCGTTTTAATTCCTGTATTATATTTTTACGCAGTTTTTGAAATGAAAGGATGTAAAAAGAGCGTAAAAATGGGGGTTTCAAGTGAAATCAGGGAATCTGAATATAGATTCCCTTTTTTTATTAAATTTTTTTTTCTTCGATACGCCCCTTTACAACATTTTGTGTTTAGTCCGACGGCTTATAGCAGAAATCTAGATAATACTGTGCCAGATTCAGAACGTTGCAATCGGAATAAAATTAACACACTAAAAGCGCGAATATAAAAGAAAAAGAAAACGAATTTGAATTCATTTATGCCAAATAAACACATTTTTATATATACTGTCTAGTTTTAGTGTTCTAGTTTTGGTGTTGACTAATTCCAACATCAACTTTTTGGTGTGGAATGAATAGTTGATAAGGAAATGAAACACAGACAGAAAAGTTATCAAAAATATCATGTCAGATTCATGAGATACTGCATCTGGAATTCTGAAGTAACTAACATATAATACATGTTGTAGCCATTACTGTGTACCATATGTTGTATTGTTGTACTGCATAAATGTTTGCTTTTCATATAAGAAAAGAAAAATATATTTTAAGATTTCTAGCAAGTACTGGTAGGCTACGTATAGTATTTAACTATCTTTGTCAAAAAGCATCGGAGTGTCAAAATTCAGAACATGGTGTCAAAATTAAGAACATAGAAGTTCTAACCAAGTTTATACTTAAACATATCTTATCAAATCCTGAGTGTATTTGGCAGGACCTTCAGAAACTGTACTAACATCTATGAGGAACGCATTAAGGCAAAATAAATTTGCCAAAAGTAAATTCCACAAAATATAACAGCTATTTCTATCTTTGTTTTTTCCACCATTTTTGAAAGTTTTCAGCTCAAATTTAACTCACTGACATTTTGCTCGTTGAACTTCCTCTGTGAGTCAGTGTCATGTAAATACTTATCCCGAACAGATAAGCAAGGATCAGAAATATTCTTTCATTTCCATTAACTTCGCTACGCATTCTTCCCTAGTTGTAGCTCTGTTAATTAGGCATTTTTCAACTTCTTTCTTTTCTTTGATATCATTTTGTATACGTTTACGATCATGACTATGGCGTACATTGGTCTTCTTGACTTCTGATTCGTTCCTGTAACTCAAATATTGTTTTGTTGAATCATATTAAATTGATCTTGTCACGTTTGGGTTTGAAGTGGACGGACTGTCTACGCTTGAAATAAAGGAAACAGATTTCTTTCTGCCCTGGGTCTTCTGATTATTCTTCATCAAAACATTACTGACACATGATATTGAGATTTTCTTATCTGCTCTGACCATTGGCTTACATACCATATTTTCATTTAAATTGCTGTCTAAGCTCAAACGTTGTTTGTTCATGAAACTCTGGGCGAACCTTCTGCATAGATTCAATTGCCATATCGGGAATAGTTTTACTTGTCACGACTGAAGGTTTCTTTTCTAACATTTCTGTCGGTTCGTCCTCTACAATAGAAGAACTTCCACCATTCCTTAACTCTGTAAATCATTTGGCAGTTCTTGCAGTTGTGTAAAGCCTATTCCATCGTTTTTGCGTCATTTCCTTAACTTGATGCGTAAGATTTTCTTTCTGTCCTACCAGTGGGGCTTCCATCGAAATCTGAAACATCTGAAGTATCGGAACTAAATTTTCAACTTTTATCGGAAAATTTGGACCCTCTTCTTGCATACAGATCCCTATACGTGTGGTAAATTTCATCGCATGAGGAGTCATCAGCAGCTGTAAATCGTAGACAGTTGGATAATCGATAAATCTCTATATTGTGTAGTTCATTCCTCAACCTTTCTTCTGAAGTCTTTCTTTGATGAAGATAATCAATGTCATTCACATTTCCTTGGAATTAAAGTCCAATCATTGTCATTTCGGATTAAAACCGACGCCCGTGGATGAAGATAACTCTGTCGTTTAACCCTTAAGGTCTTTTGCTACTTGATTGTAAATCCGTTGCTTGGCCTTTATTTAAAGTCTCATTTGACGTCTTTGCTTGGGATTTGCATTCTTCAATTAGGACCGGCAACTTTCCAGTCCCTATGTTAGTGTCTGAGTCCTCGATCATACTAGGAGAAAAGGCAACTGAACCAATAGCGTAAATCTGTCTTGTAGATGTAGCTTGTGATAACCTACGGATTGTAGATGTAATACACCCTCGTCGGATGGCTGAACTGTAAGCACTACAAGTTTCCAATACAGGAAGAACATTTCGTTCAGTTCCACGTAAAGTGAGACAAACTTGACTATGGTATATATTCCCCAAATTGTTAGCATGGTGGAAAGAAGAATTGTTGAGGATAACGTTATCAGTTTTGACGGGTCATGTTTTCTGTTTGACATCGAGCCTTTCATCGTTCTTGCAGTCTGTTTGACTATATAACAAATTCTATAATATAACACAGCACTAATGAAAATAGGAATGGCTATAAAAACTGCCAAATGACACATTTCATAAGCTATTTTGGACTCCCCAGTAAGAAGCTCAATGTCATCATAGTCTATCATAATAGCATCATAACCGTAAACGGATGCATCTGAACTTCTAGTGTTGATCATCAGCGAGAGATTAGCTGCGGCAAACATTCCTACAGGAACGAAGCAGATCATAAGTATATTTATAGCATTCCTGTGCGTCAAAATGACATTTGCATGTCCACGATATTCATACGCCTTGTACCGCACATACGCTGTCACAAGGAAGGCAAGGCATGTAGAAAAGTAGCAGATGTCATTGATATAGCTGAAAGGTTTGAAAACAATCAAAAGAGAAATCGCAGTATGGTACGCAGGTTAAGGTTTATGCAGTTACAGACAAAAAGTAATTCTAATAGGAAAGTCAATGTCATATTTTGATACCTGACGTAAAAAGTACAGAAAATATTCGTTTATGAAACCGTTTTGTGGCTGCAATAGTACGCTTGTGTAAAAAATGTCCAAAATGAAAATTACTAGATAAATTAGAAATGATTGTAGTATCAAATTTTCAGATGAATTTCAAATAATTTCTTTCGTTGATCAGATAAACAGTGATGAAAACTAACGCAACCTATGTCTGTGAAATAAAGCTTACTTTTTGCTCCTGTGCAATATATCGAAGAACATTTCACAAATTCTGTCCAAACTTATACAAGTAAAACAACCAGGCATAATAATGTATTACATGCATGGAAAATATCGATCGCATTTAACTAAACTGTTAAACAAAATATTGCGTAGAAGTAAAGCGATAAAAAAACAAGGATTTATATTAGTCTAGTCCGATTTTGCAGATATAAGCTTATTTAAGAAGGTACAAACTTTTTGTTATTATTTGGTCCAACATAGTGTTTTAAAACATTTTGGGTATGCTGAATCCAAAAATATATGTTGGCCATCTGGCAAATGCCTCTGAAATGGTTAAAAACGATGGCAAAAATGACCCCTATTTTTAACAAAAACATCCATTGATATTACTTTATAATACAAATGTTTATCTTTAGATATATTTGAACAAATTATTTCATATTACTAGAATAACTGAGTAAATATTTATCAATAAAATATATCACAAGTTAAAAATGTGTACTTTACGGGGTTCAAAAAGGGGAATTTGAAGACAATTAAAAAAAATATATATAAAACGTCATTTATTGAATAGAAAAATAGAAAAATGAGACTATGTATTAGATTGAAAACTAATGTCAAAAAGAAAATGATATTATTGACGAAAAGGTTATGCAGTCTTAAAATAGTCATTTTTAAGGCAAAAACAATGGGGAAAGTAAAAATTGATAAAAATGACACAGAATACCAGGTACATGTATAACCTTTTTCATCCTGGTAAGATCATTTTATTAAATAATCAACTTTTTAAAGATAATGAAAATATTACTTCATAACCTATGTATGTACATATGTAGAAATAACGCATGTATTTTCGCGTTATAACATCTGCAGAATCCCAAGGGTTCAGTTGGTGCCCGAGCCGGTACACAAAATGGAACTAAATGTGCTAACGCTATTCTGGCATAAAATGCTTAAATTATTATAATAAATGGATACATTGTCCGTCCCTCATCGTAATTAAATTTCCATGAGAAGCGCGGGAATGTCTGAGTTCGCTTATCGCGATGACGCCAATTCCATTTGAATTAAGCCACAAACACGCATATATAAAAAGATGTTTTAACAGCACTTGTGCGCGAGAATCTCTCTGTTAACACACGTTTCCTCTTCTTTTAAAACACCCCCTAAAAGTGACAAGAACAGCAGTTTTATGCTATAACAGTAATTCTATCATTGTTTTTTTAAAAGAAATCTCAAAATGTGGTGTGATACAATGAAAACAACAGTGTTACCTTTGCATGATCTTGAGAGGTGATCGTGTACCTCTGTTAATCAAGTTTTGATTCCATACCTCGTATTTATTTGAAAGTAGATATGATGTGAAACCAAAAAATTTAGCCGTACAAAAAACGAAAGAATTATGGAAATGATATAAAAAGTATGAAAAACGGCACACTGCCAAATCAGGGTCTAGTTTCCGAAATAAATAAATAACTGAGTTTTTAAGGCATATATCTCATTACTTTAGTTATAAATATAAACGTTGTAAAGATGCCTGTGGATTGAAAAAATCGATGTGATAGCAATGGGTCAGGAATTGAAATCCATAGCTCGAAGTACTACACATAAGTAGAAGACCACCAGTTCGTCTTACGCGCTTATTCGATTCGAAACATAAGGGATTAGGGTAAGGCTTAGATTTGTCCATTTTGACTGATGAGTTTTTTGTTACTTTCAGAGAAAAATATAATTCAGACCTTTCCCAGATTCAAGATGAACAAATTGTGCCTTGAAAAAGTGCAATATAATGTCGCCAGTGTAAGATAGGAGTCATGTCATCCATCGAAAAAGATATTATGTCTGTGGGTTAAAGTCGTGATTTATAATTAAACTTCCAAGTTCTAATCTTTGCATTTTTATTTTGGCCATAGTTTTGGCCAGGAGGAGGTAATCTAGTTTTCCAACCTTGAAATATAAACACGACTAAGCTGTTTCTTCTGTCGAGTTTAACGTTGCACCGACACAAGTGTAGGTTTGATGGCGGATAAAGATATTATTTCACCTATGAGTGGGCACCTGGGTAGAACTTTCGACCTTTCGTAAGCTAGGTCGATAGCTTCTTTACATATAACATCTACACCTCAAGCGAGATTTCGAATCGTACTCACTGAGTTTTAATTGTCAAATTACAGGAAGAAAAATTATAGCAATTGTCAGACTGGATTCCCAGGCTACATATGGACATAAATAGTGCACTAAAACTCTGAAACTTGTCTGAATCTGCACATAGGTTCGTAGAGATGTGCAATTTTGACTGAGACTCTGATATAAAATTGTTAAAGATTAAATGCGATTTTATCGAAATCAACGAATGAGCTTCGAATGAAACTTCAGAGTTCGTCCTTACATAATGTGTTCTGTAAATTAAAGTTCTATAAAGCTTTAAATTATGTTAAAACAGATGAAACAGCTGTCCAAATAGATGTTATGTATAATTACACGGCTAAAATAGCGCTACTCTTAATACTGCAGTAAAGAGTCATAAAGAGAGGTAATCAAAACAACAGATTCAGTAAAATTCTGGTATGTTCATAAATATTCAAACCTTTGACAAATATTGGAGAAAACAATTATCGGAAGTAGGATTTAACAAGAAATTAAAATATTTTAAGTTCAAAACGGAAACTGTAGCAGCCATTCTAAAGGAAAACATTGAGCCTTTTAATGTAAAATAAGCTGAAGAAAATAGTAGTTCATCTGTAGACAAGAGGCTACCAATTTCTTCTTGAAGACCGGTTCCAAGCAAGCAGTAAATTTATCTTTTTTGCAATTTAAGTACATTAGTATTGTTTAGTTCCATTTGGTTGGTAGGTTGTATAGTTAATGGTCATCGATCTGGAAACGTACCGGCAAGATCGGATTTTAACATTAATTCATTCATCAAATTCAACCTAAATATTATGCAATTAATTAGTATATTCGTTCCAACCTAAACTACGGTGAATGTAATGAACAATCTCCAAACAAAATACGACACAACTGATCAAAGTATCAATACCGGTATGTGATATATGCTTTTATTTCCGTGACTAATTTTTGCTTCATTAACACAAGAACATCCGTTTGCTTTATAAAATGTTTTCTAAAATGGTCAAGATATGATATGGTCCAAGATTTTCAAAGACATACATTTAAAACATAAGTATATTTGGTCTTACTTCTCACACTCACTCTTCAAGTATGTGATAGCAACTATTGAATTATTAATTGTAATTATGAATCACTTTGAGAATGCAAAGAGTCAAATACATTTGCCAGTTCATAAAGTCTATTTATAAAACGATTTGTGAGAACTATCTAAATAATCAGACTAGGAAACAGATATAGCATATAATTCAATTAAAATACGAATTTGCAAATGTCTTGGAAAATGTTTGCAATTCATCGACATATCCTGTTGTCCCAAGTGTTTTACAGTATTTGTCTGTCTTCAAATCAATCGCACATTTCAAGTATGTAAATACTATCACATCTTCTATGACATGCTATAATAAGGCAATTTCTTTTGTTGTCGTAGTAGAGCGAACCAGGATATGTTATCCCCATTTCTTGCGTTAGCAGCTCCCCTTTACAATTTCCATCATCACTAAACATCACAATGTTGTGTGAGTAAGATCCAGGCAGAAACACAGTGCCATCACTAGATACACACACACCTTGTGTGAAGTTCAGCCTTCCATCCCGCAGGTCACTTTTCACTTTTCCATCTCTTCCTAAACACATAGCTCCATCACTTCCATCTGCTACAATAACATTCTCTCTACTGGCAGCGATATGCTGGGGAGAAGATTTAAATATTCTCTGACCATTCACGTTATTTTTAATGGATTTCAGAAGTGTACCTGATCTACTGTACACGTTGATACCACTTCTGGTAGATACCCACAAATCTCCAGCAATATACGCCATTCCCCAGTAACTTCCACCTTCTATCGATATATCTTTCAGTACAGCTAACGAACTATCAACCGATATAAACTGAACTTTGTGGTTGTTCATTTTCACAGCAACTTCATTCTTGGTAGTACAGCAGATGTCCCTAGGATTGGCCTTTAGATCACAATGACACTTTACGTTATAATTTGTGTCAAGCCATTTCACCTTTCTGTTTAAGTAGTCGGTGAGTATGATCGTACCGTCAGGAAGCTGGCATGTATCAGATATATAACAATCATAACTATCATTTGGCATTCTGACTTTAATCTCTTTCATTGATTTCATTTGATATTGTTTTGGAGTAGGCAGCTTCTGATTTTTGTTCATTGTCTCAAACCGTCCTAATTCAGTGACAGTCATTATAACGGTTTTCAAATCTGCATTTTCAATAAAACGAGCAACCCTAGTACCCTGTGACTCACTTTCTTCAAACAATTTCTTAGCATCTTTTACAGTCCTTTGTATCAGCTTCATTTGAACAAACTGTTGTCTAGCATCCATATTGCTTACAGTTTGCAACATACTTGTTGACTTGTCGACTTCTGTTATTGTATTGGCCGTCAATGTGATTTCTGCTTCCATTTCTCTATTTATTTCAGAATACCTTTTGTTCAAACTCTCAACTGCTTCTCTTTTTAATTTCCCGATATGTTCTATTATTTTTCTTTCGATATCCTGAATATTGCGTAGTATTTCCTTTTTTTGCTCTTCAAAGGAATCGACATTTGTCTGTTTCTTCTTGTTTGCAGCTATTAACTGATCGCGAACAGCTTTAGTTTCGTCTTTTAAACCTTGTATTTCATTTTGTTGGACAAAAGGTGTCGTTACGTCTTCTATGTTCTTAACACTCTCACAAGTCCTTGAAAATAGATACATAAGAAATATAGTAACATATAGCCGTTGCAATGGTACTGGTTGCTCTTTAAATCAATAACAAGGCTGTTCAGCAATCAATAATGATATAAATAGGAAATAAGTGTTGCCCTCTACTATTGCATTTCAAAAATTTTTTTAGTTGCTTTCACATGCTTGATATAACAAAGGCTGTTAAGCATGATATTTTTTTATCTCAGTTAATCTGAAAATAGAAAAATGTATATTTGCTAAAGGGAAGTAATCTTGGTAAAACTAAAAGCAAAAATGGCAGTATTTCAGATTTTTGACATTTAACCGCTTGATAGGTCCGCGCCTCCATTTATATTGCATTTCTTAACATTTCAGAAAGTGTTTCCATCAATTAGATTATTTTTGTTTATGATACAAAGTAAAACTGAAGTCAGGGCAATAGCGAACTACTTTAAGATAAAGAAGAGATTGATCTGTACAGTATATCTTACTTCAAACTTCTTAATTCCTCTCTTATTTCAACTTCTAACTTCGATATTTGTACGTGCCATATATTGTTCACTTAGACAGCAAGAATTAAGTAACAGCATCCGTTGTGCTTTTTGTTCTTACTCGCGCGTTGAAAGCATATTTTTACACATTACATAACTGGACTTCAGTATTTTAGTTCCATCGGCTGTCTGTAACTTATGGTTTCTTAAAGAACATTGTCAATGCTAAATAAAAATCAAAAGAAAAATGGGCATTATGTTTGATGCGAGATTTTATTTTTAATAAATTAAAAACAAACATGTTTAAAATCAGTTCAAAAATTGAAATCCCGAATTGTAGTGGTGGTGTATAACTTCTATAGCGCAATAATGCTACCTAAATTTCAAGCAAAGACCCGGCATGTGGTTTCCGCAAAATTGCAAAATAATTCAGGAAAAATGCCCCACATTGGAAAAATACTGAGAACTATTTGACTCCATAATTATGCGACTACCACTTTTTATACGCGAATGAGAAAGGGAACGAGGAAAGGGAGAAAGATTAGCACTATTTACATATGGACTACCTGTGATAGACCTTCGGAGGCTTACATTCGATTTAGTAGTGATCAGCTTTAGTAAGAGGTTTATCTAATGCTTTGTACCTTCCGGTCATCAGAGCGGACGCAGTGGTCCGGTGGTATCAATGTCTGACTACGGAACCAGGGGTCACGAGTTCAAACCCCCGCTCCTCCAACTAAAATTACTAACATTGTACTTAAGAGTCCCGTGTATGTATGCTTTACACATGGCACGCTAAAGAACTAGGAAAGTTTCTTGTACTGGAGGGTCTTGTATCTTGCACTATCCCCAATTAACATTACTAACAGTCTTCTGGTACGCGTTACCGGAAACGACTATATATATATATATATATATATATATATGCAAACAAACTTCCGGTCATTATCAAACTAATGCAGTGTGCCATTATGGTAGTCCTTAATGACCTTTTTATTATATAGCCACGCTTCATTTTCATATTTCATATTGTCATCATATTGTGCCGTCATTCATGCAAGCGAAGTTAAGAACTCTATCACAATGCTCATACGATATATCTATATAGCTGTAGACCGCGGAGATGTTTCGGTTCCCCGAGGCCAAATAGCCCTTTGTTTCTTTTTATAGTTAAGTATATTATAAATATTAATAAAATAGTACACAAAGGATTAATAATTTGTCAGATTTTTCACCAAGAATTCACATTAAACTGTTGCTTTTTTTAATACATAATACAACCTTCAGATATTTCAACCGGCTAACATGTCTTGTGGGTATAACGTCACACCTGCACAATTATTTGTCATATTGCGACTTTCCACCTTTTCAGTGTGGAGGAACACCCCTGGTGCCCCAAGACTTCTGGGCATTATTTCAGTCACGGATGGGCACCAGGGAAGAACCACCTACCTTCCGTAAGCAAGCTGGATGATGTCCCTAAAGGAAAGAATTCTACAGCTCTGACAAGGGAGGTTTCGAACACACAGTGGTGAGGGGCAAAATGATTCAAATTCTGCGACCTTAACCATACGGCTGCGTTAATAATGCATGTATAAGGTAGTGATGTGCCGTGGCTGCATCACACATACAATTGGAATAGGGTACCATATAACAGAACTTAACCGACTTTCCCACCTTGGAGACAGCATGAAATATATTTAAATCTCACTCTCGACTATACAACACACAGACAACTTACTGTACATATTGAAATGAAAGTACTGCCCTGAGTCTAGTAAAGATGTATCGTCAACATTGTATTGCATTAGAACTAAATATCGTGAAATCTAATCTTTATCAATACTTACTCTAAATATATACACGAATTCTTCTGAATTTTCTATTAAAATCAAGTGATATCAAACAAGTTAGAAGTGAGAAGTCCCTCTCAGACTTTTACCCGGTATGCTTTTCTGTTTAAATAATTTTTTGGAAAACTGATGCTTATTTGGAGGCGTGTCCATTTAAGAGGATAATGTGATCGAGACTGGGGTGAAGTACAATTCTTTAAAACAATGTTCGCAATACTGCCATAAATCACAATTTTGACAGATATGTGAAAAATCGAATGCCAGAGCAGAGTTAAATCAATAAGTGTATTTGCTTCTAAGACTATAAGTGCAGATAATTAGTTATTAAGGATGTTTCCCGTATGGAAAAATAAGGTGGAATCCGCCCTAACACTAGGCGTATTAAGGGCGTATTTCTGCTAAAAATGGACATTTATAGGCGAACTATAGGCGAACAAACATCTCTTCTGGTTTAACCAAATCAATATTTGTTAATTACTAACATTTCCGAAGTATAATACATTTCCATAGCATGTACAAGGTAACAAACACTTCAAATAGAATTTCAAGACTAAGTGTGTATTTAGTTGTTATTATTTTAGTAACATAATTATTTCTATAATTACATTATCACAATATTGTGGAATTGGCGCAAAACTAAAATGATAAAATGTCCATTCTATTTTAGTGAAGGTCACTTTTCTTAAATTTTTCCAAAAATGTTCATGACAGCCAGTATTGTTTTCAAGATGTGCACCAATTTTCTTCAGTTCTTTTGCCATTGAGCCACAGCTAATATATTTGTAAAATTGATGTTTTCTTATAATCAATAAATTGTATTTGACAAAGCTAATGAATCTAGTGAAATGTGAAATTAGTTTCGTGCTCAAGATAAATACGAAACGTGTTTTTTACGCTTTACATAAGGCGGATTTTATTCCGGTCAAGCTTTTCTGGGTATTTTTCCGCCTAAGCAAAAAATATCATAAGACAAAAATATTCTTGCTTTAACATTTTTACGCAATCAAAGGTTTGGCGGTTCCGTTTGACTAACAGGCAATTCTTGAAAATTTGGAGTCCTATTCTCCCCTAAGGTCTCCCTAAGGCTGATATTACGCTTAATAGCAACATTAGATGGAAATCGCCTTATTTTTCTGGGCGGTTTCCGCCTGAAGTATGGGAGTACTTTTTCGTACAGGTTAGCACATAACGTTAAATTATTTGTTGCGTCATGAAAAGAACTGCTTCAATAGTAAAAATACAGTAAAACAAACCTATGCTCCGTGGCTATACACTTTAGACAACAGACCATGTCGTGTGTTCCGCAGAACATCTCAATGTCTCGATCCGGATGGTACCGACATTTCGTTACTATGGCAGATACTGATGCGATTTTGGCATCATCTGTATCCAAAAGCTTGTGAGATTTCAAAGCTGCTATCCTTCTATGATATCTAGCACACGCTGTACAAAGATATTGATTGCATTCTACGCAAAATTTGACAGCTTCTTCTCTGATGTTATCTTCCCCGCATGGCGCACACACAATTTCGAAATCAGCATCTGAACCGTCTCTGACTGATGTGAAGCCACCTCCTTCAGCCATTTTGTTATATCCTGAAAATATAATCAGAAACATATTTAGCATGATCGCTGCTGTTATTAAATTTGTTAAAGGCATGTCGTGTTCGTTTCGGCATTAGAATTAACAGAAATAGAATTAATGTTCTATAAGAAAAGTTAAAGGCGAAGTTTTGTGGGAAATAGTGTGTTGAGAATGAACATTCATCCATCCTGGCATTATAGGTCTAAACACGTCTATTAGTTAGTATGGGATAGCTTTCTCCAGAATGATTCAAGTTATCTTCACTTATTGGAAGTCAAATAACATTATATTGTCAAAACTATGTTAAATAGTGAAGTATAAAATGTGAAGTGTGAAGATGTTTGAAATCTGAAGTCCCTGTCTGTCCTTCGTAGTAATACAATATTTACCACCGAGTATCAGAAGGTCATAATAAACAGATAACTAGTACCCATTTTACCACACCATAATCTTTATGCGATTTAAAAATCGTAAAAGCTTGTTAAATTCTCCGTGTGTAAAGTAATAAACAGTTTAACAAAGTTTAGATAAATCTATAAGAAGATAAATCTGATTTAAATGTCACCAAATATATGCACAGTAGTGAACTATTTACAACAAGTAAACGAAACACATGCAAAGTTATGATAGTATTTTCTCCCTTTTCCGTTTCACTGTCGCGGAATCACGGCCTGTAAACACTGGCTCATCCTCTTTGAGGAGATGAGTTGAAAAAAGAGCCAATGATACTTCCGAGGAGGCGCTAATGACCGGAACTTTATGCAGAATCTAAACAAAGAAGAAGGGTGAGTTGATTGTTTCCTTTCTCAGATAAATTTAAGGCCCTATTTCAAAAAATAGCGAATGTAGTTCCATTCAGAAATGATTATACTTTTTATATATGCAGGCCATTTTGCAAGGTAAATGCATTCCTTGACGTGAGAACTTTGGAAAGTCGGAAAATAGAGCAAGTCCAAACAAAAAGTAGACATTTTCCCATATATTTCGCCCTAATTTACACAAATTTAAGATTTTATAGTCCCTGCATCAATCTTGCTGAAAAGCATATCTTACTGCTGCATGACTTATGTGGTTTACTAGCGTGTTTATCCCGTACATGTGCATTTAACACCATGTGGAGGAGCCATCGCCGCAGAGGAGGCGCTAAGAACCGGAGTGGGAGCCAAAGCACTTTGAAATTGAGATTTTTAATGTATCATCAATTCTCACATACCAGAGCTATATCATGATTCCCTTGGATTGTGACAAACATCTGATGGATGATATTGTAACAACATTCTATTCATTTAGAATGTATTACGAAATATTTACACTTCTCTTTTCTTTTGCACTTGTCTAATGATGGGCTATCATGGCGTTATAAGTTGTATAATTATGATATTTTCTATGTAAGGGATATTTCCTAATGCACAACGGTTTTCGTGTCCAACGCATTTTGGATTTTTTAATAGTTAGTGTTAACTTTGTGGTAGTCTTGAAATGCAATTGCAATATATGCTTCACTGGGTACTTACAAATGCTAAATAAATATATTTGTTTACTTGTAAATTGCTTAATTCGATTACATATATGAGAAAATGCTAACACTCAAAATACTCTCCCAGATGTTCTAACGATAACAATGAAACTGAAAACGTTAGATGTTTATTCCCCGGTCGAACCGCATGTAGGTTTTGTCTTATCCTTGTCCGTTTGTCAGTCGTTCTGCAGTCAAAGTCATATTAAGTTATTATTTAGTACTGGTAGTTTGTAAATAGGGTGCCATCTGTTGAGGCAATATTTGATGTCAGACTTTGTTTTTAATTAATGCTACGTAGTCAGAATGTGTACTGACCGTTACTAAGCTTACAGTTACAGAATTATAAATACAATTTTTTAATTTTACTTAAATAACGTTTGTAAGGAAACATGTATGTTGTTTCTTTTAAACAGACTCATCTGGAACGAACAGGAGTAATAATATCATATAGAATTGGGCATCCTTTCTTTGCGATTCCTTTCAAACATTTAAAATAAAATTGACCATTTAACATTAAACTATGTAGCCGTTGCATTAATACATACACATACATTTTAAGCTCGATTTTTCGAAGAAAATGTAGAGCTATTGCACTTGCACCGCCGCCGTTGGTCTTTTTTTATAAAGTCAAATATCTCTGTTACTATCAAAGCTATTGACTTTAAATTTAAAATAGTTATTTACTATCAAAGTCTACACCAGGAGAAACAATCCCTATAACTGATATGAATTTTGATGGAGTTTTGCCCCGTTTTAACAGAGAATTTTTGGTTAACCCTTTTGGTTAACCCTTTTGATAGCATCACATATCATTGTTACTATCAAACAGAACAGAACAGAATTTTTTGAGACTTGTACATCGTACATCGTCTAAACACCAATATTACAATATACATTCACGTTCATACAATTTTAAAGAAAGTAACAAACATGTTGTTAACTAGAAAAGAGAAAACAATACCTAGACATATAATATATAATCAAATATAATGCAATTAACAAAGGAAGTGAGAATACAATGACATGGGTTCTTTATAATGTATTAATAATAACCAAATTTGTTTTTTTTATTGCCTCTTTGATACATTTACACACATTTATAAACTCATCTTTGTTGGTCGAATTTAGTAGTGAATGGAACTATTGACTTGAAACTTAAAACAGTTATTCACTATCAAAGTCTACACCAGGAGAAACAATCCCTATAACTCCGATTTGAATTTTGACAGAGTTATGCCCATTTTTAACTTAGAATATTTTAAGTTTTATAAAGTTTTTACTGGCAAAGCTCTAATTCAGAGTCAAGCACTGAGAAAAGTCGAGTGCGCTGTTTTATGGACAACTCTTCTTATTTTAGGTAGAGTATGTGCATTTGGGTAGTATAATACAATATCAAGCATCAAATTACAAACATTAAAACGAAATAGATATTTCATTGCAAGAACGAAAACGCTTTATACGAGTGTTAATCAACCAGGAAAAGAACTGGTCAGTGGCTCCGACATTTGCGCCTCCTCCAAGGCTTTGGCTCCTCCTCTTAGCCAAAATTGAACATAGAGGGATAAAACCCGCCGTTAAAACACATAAATAATTCAGATTTAACATACCATTATGGGAATAATTGGTACAATGTATGTTTACTCTTGTTTGTGTAAATTAGGGCGAAATATATGGGTAAATCTCCACTTTTGGTTCGAACTTGCCCCATTTTCCAACTTTTATAAGTTCTCACGTCAAGGAATGCATTTACCTGGCAAAATGGCCTGCATATATAAAAAGTATAATCATTTCTGAGTGGAACTACATTGGCTATTTTTTTAAATAGGGCCTTAAATTTATCTGAGAAAGGAAACAATCATCTCACCCTTCTTCTTTGTTTACATTCTGCATAAAGTTCCGGTCATTAGCGTCTCCTCGGAAGTATCATTGGCTCTTTTTTCAATTCATCTCCTCAAAGAGGGCGAGCCAGTGTTTACAGGCCGTGGGAATATAATCAATGGTTAAAACAATTAAAAATACCTAAGACCTTTCTAAACTAATACAGGGGGCGGATCTAGAATTTCGGGGTGTGAGCGGGGAGCGGGTTTCTAGGGGGATAGGTGGATACCTGGGCATGCCCGCCCCACCCGGAAACTATTTGGCTAGTATACAACAGATAGTTTAAAATATATAAATTTTCAACAAAAAAGCAATAAGACAAAGTTGACAACTATTTTAATTTGACTCTCTGCCCGGTCTTCACGTTTTCACCACCACGTCGGTGACAATAAATATTACAGTACTGTAGATCTACATGTTAATGTGTGGGAGCCGAAACTTGGCTAACATGACTGTCTGTTCTATCAAAAATGTATGCTGTCCTGATTTGATGGTTGGATGTAATATTAATTTACAGTTGAAATAAATATTTTACAGGTGTCACTAAATTACTAAAATGATTAATAAATGCCGAAACAAAAACTTACCTGATGTCTTTACAGTTACACTTATAATGAATTAAAGTTTAAGTTCTAGTTTCGTTTTCGTTAATAGTACACAGTTTAATCCAACTAGTTTACAACCCGTTTACAACCCGTTTTTATCCGTCCAACGACCTTTGTATATGTACGTAGTAGATACAGACCGAGGTGGAGGTGTGCATCGCTATACTATCCTGAGCCCGTGCAATGCGTGAAAACCGAGCCGCGAAGCGGCGAGGTATTTACTCTTTGCATGGGCTCAGTTTAGTATTGCGATTCATGCTGACAGTGAGGCTCGGTATCTGATTTACCGCAAAGTCGAGTGCACTACATATGTATATCATATAGATGGGCCGTTGGAGGTTGTGGCATGCAGGAATAAAACAGGTTTTAATTTTATCAGTTTGATAAATAGTAACATAATTATGATGTACATGCTTAATCTTTATCAGTTGTAATTGCACAATGTTTACCAATGTTGTTCAAGTGAAAGGGACCGTGGGTTCGATCCCTGGTCCGTCATACCAAAGACGTAAAAAATGGTACTAGTAGCTTCCTCGCCTGGCGCTCAGCATTAAGAGGATAGTATTAGGACTACTCAGACCGGTGTCGGTATAATGTGATTGTGTGGTGTATCATTTTACGTGTCATGTTACGCATGCGTACACAAACAGAGGAAACCAACTAAACAAGGATGACAAAACGAAAAAAATAAAGGAACACAGTAGGGCACCGTCAAGAGACGACCAGTGGCAAAATAACAGTTAGGAGCACAAACCGGTGTTTGGTGGGCACCTTACCTTACTCATGGTAAAAAGGAGAGGGGTGCCAAACTCGCTTTTTGTTTGGTTACATTTTATGTTTCTAAAGGATCTCGTTACAGTACCAGATGCAATAAAACTTTATCCTGAAGCAAATTCTCATTATTTGATCTCAAGGACCTTAATCAATGAGGTATCTGGCTCTAAACCAAACACTTTCTCCTAGCTCCTCTCAATATATTTTGCAAATTATATTTATAGAGAAACAGTTGATATTTACTGATGTATAACTTACGATCCTCAACAGGATGATTCTTTGCTCATTTGTACAGAAAGAAAAACCGTTTGTAAAACTTCAACCAAAACTTTGAATATCTAAAAAAAAAAGAGACAAATACCTACTGATAGTAACAACACCATCGACAAAGCGTTAAAGTTTTGCAGACTTCAAGATATTATCTGTAAATAACTATGGATGTTATTCTAAATTAGCTAAAATTATTTATCTATTCCTGTCAATCAGTTCACCTGTGATATTATATTTTTAACGAGAGGTTGGTATTAATCAGTTTATAACAGATCTGATCTGTTATAATAATTGATTTATTAAATCCATTTTTTACCAGATACACGTTAGTGGTGTTTTGCTTTTCAGTTTTTTAAGATCATTTTGTTTTCCTTACGGTAGTTTTTCGGCCACTAAAAATCCAACATTAATGCCATCTTCTCGATTTTTATTAAACGTAGTGTTTAATTATTAACTTAACTTATTTATAACTATGTGTTATGTGTAAATTGATATTGTAATATTTTGCGATAGTCTCTGTTATAGTTCAAATTTGAACGGTCATATACTAATTTTATTTATGTATTGAAATGTAATTTTATACCTGATATTGTACATGAATGAGATGTAAATGAAGATATATATGTAAAACGTGAATGAAGATGAATATGTACGATTGCTGACTTGAAAACAGAATTAATATATTAAAAGGAAGCAGCCTATTTAACCTGTGACCTATTGCTTAAATATAATTTTGTAATACTAATACAACCTTAAATCTATAATTCCCACTAGTTGTTATTTGCTAAGTTGCAAATAAAAAATGAAATGAAAACTAATGTTAAGCTTGACTAAAAACGAACTATCGGTTTTTGTGTAAACTGACAATGAATTAAGCAGATGTAGCTGACATTCTTCATACTAACTTTTCTTTATTTTGAACGTTTTTACATTTTCAAAATAGTATAAGGATCATAACATAAAAAAGATATATTCAGATTTTAGTGTTTTTTCTTTCTTTTCAAATAGGCAGTCTGAACAAATGTGAGCAAATGCTTCACACTGGCTTCTGACACAAGAAATGAAACCAATTTGTTATACGTAGGGTGCTATAAACGTTTATATTTTGAAAGAAACACCTTGTTTGTTTTATTTTCAATACGGATATCGCCAAGGTTTTCGACGGAAAATTTAAGGTATTGGATAAGATGTGTTAGGAGGATCTAGAATAGTCACGGAAATTATTAAGCATTTATCGTTTTGAATGATGTATTTAGAAAAAATAGCCTGACATTCCATAGAAAAACCACAGTGTGTTTAATCTTTTCACAGTATGTTGCTTGAAGGTACACTGAAAAACATGAAATCTGAACATAACGGTAGATCATTCTTATGGCCAATGCTAAATATTCCTCTCAACACTCACAACAAAATTATAATTTGCTGGCGTTTACATGAACATTCAAATCCGTGTAAGCTGTAATTTAGTTTTTTTCTACCATGTACGGATAAATTCGGAAATGTGGATTGTGACATAACAAAAAAATGAACTATGTATGATGATGCAATTATTCACTCAACTTTCATAAATTATAATCATTATTTTTGTGACTGAAACACATGTACTGTTAAAATGTAGTTAACCGTAAAACAATCACTACCGAATTATTATGGTTGATTTGTTTTCAATTAACGATAGTACTGTAGTTAATATTTTACTTTCAAAGTTAATGCAAGCAGTAGATAACCGCTTCGTTCAATATAGAGGACTTGGGACTGTATGACTAGTAGGCCCTCCCTCGTCACGACATCCAGGAATTTACTACAGTACAGCCTCTCAGAATTATCATCATTAGTCTTATAAATCTGATTGCAGACACGGATCAAAGTCTTGCATAATACTTAAAACTTGAAATCAAAACAATATTTTTCAGGGAAGTGTCGTTTAGGGAGTAAGACCACGTCGACGCATGCAAAAAAATGTTTAATGTTATTTTAAACCTTTTGTGATTACTTCCATATTGATAAGGCATCTATACATAAAACTTTGTTTTGATATTAATTTTCTTTGTTTATTATCAGTACTGTGTTATAATATTGAACTGCTTTCAGTGGGTTACAGTAATGTATTGATATGGAATCCAACTATTGCTAAATATTGGACTACATGAGTAAATTGAATGTGTATACTAAATGTTTTCCTCGTGCAGTCCAATATCAAATAAACTGTCCAACATTAAAAAATATTGGACTCCACGTGGAAAATGCATTACTGAGTCCCATTGAAAGCAGTCCAATATTAAAATTACAGTACTGCGAGTACAAAGGAATGAGGTCATTACAGTGTTTTAAGAAATACGAAGTGAGGTTAAAATATGAATTAAAGTATAAAATGTGAAATGTAAAATGTGTACTGTGAAGTCCATACCGGTCGTTCGTAGTAATATAGTATTTAACACTACGTATGTTAGCGATATAAGTAATAGCTTTCTAGATTCTAGTACCAATTTTATCAAATCATAATCATTATGAGATTTAAATTATTTTAGAAAGCTTGTTAAATTTTCAGTGTGTAAAGGAATAAACAGTTCTACAAAATGTAGCACATTAACCTTCCTGATAATAAAATTTATTCTCCATTTTGACATCCGGCTTTTCCGTAAAAAGGACGGGGGGCGTGGAGGGGGCGTTGTGGAGGGAAGGGGTCTGGCGAGATTAACTGATATAGCGGCAGTGTACAATATTAGCGATTATTTTCTTACTGTCTCACATTGAAATTCTATTTGACATTGACAATAAAATCTTTGTACAAATAATTTGTTTAGTAGGCTTTAATATCTTGCAAATGCGAATATTTCACACCACCGCTTTCGAGCCATTTACGGAAGCGGCAGTGTAGAATAAAAGATAAGATTTCAAAAAAAAAACAAAACTTTGGGGATTTTTTTCTGCATCTTCATTACAACAGTGGTTTACGATAATCTGCAATAATCTTTTATGCCATTACTTTGTTTAAACCTTGAAAATAGGATGATACTTAACACTACCGCTATATAGCGTTATTGCCGACCCCCTCCCCCATCCCCGCTATAAAAACATAACAAGGTATTCATTAATGACTAATACCGGAAAACGGGATTTATCCGATAATGTTGAAAAAGTCAGTCTGATTAAATATCACCGAATATAGGCACAAAAGTGTACTATATACAAACCCTGAACGTACGTAACCAATAACCATTTAATTTACATATGCAAATGGTATTTTTCCCTATTTTTCTATTCACTGTCCCAGATCATAACTCAATGGTTACAACAATTAAGATTATATTTTTTTTATTTCATAACTTATGCAAGGGCGGATCCAGGACTTTTGGTTCGGGCACGGTGGGGATGGGGGTTAAGAGTGTTTTGGGTGATTCCGAGGACATGTCCCTCGGAAATTATTTGTCAAGTATACACAAATGGTCCTATCTGATGTATTTTTGACATAGTTTGAGCATGAATATTCGGGCAGTGTCACTTTTAAAAATGATGAATTTTCCAAACAAAGTTGACAATATTTTAAATCTGCCACCTCTTCAGAAATAATAAGTATTACCGGTTTTAAGTGACTGAAGAATCAATTTTAAGGTATGCTCGCCGGATTTGATTGGGGTGGGACCCGGATTTGAATGGGTGGATAGGTCATCCACCCTTGGATTATGTAATATTAATTCATAATCAAATTATGTAATTTTTGCAGGTGTAACTAAAGTAGTAAAATGATTAATTAATGCTAAGACGAATACAGACCTTATGTCTTAACGATTACACTAAATAATAAATCTAATTTAACTTCTTGTTTCGTTTTAACTCGACTAGTTTACTACCTGTTTACAACTCGTTTATATCCCGTCAGCAAAATGTAATCGAATCGTATATTACGTTACAGTGGCATAAAGGTGACAAGTGCTATTTTTGCAAAAAAGGGTTTCTTTATGTTTTTGCCAAGTCGGCCATGTCATTTTTTATGCAAATCGCAAGTTTTGCAGTTTTTGGGGTAAAATAAAAAAAAAAATCACTTGTCTTTACTACAGTGCACAAGTCTGTTAGGGCATTGTTTGAAATAACAATTTTACATCTTGCCTCCTTGTCTTCAGAACTCGAACGCCCGTTCGTCTGTCAAATGTCGAAAAGGTTTATTAATAAGTTAGTTACGGTTAATTCTCCTGAACTTCTGAGCTTGGAAGTACATTTTATTGACTTAATTAGTAAAAGTATAAAGTGCATACATCTGCCTAAACATTCATATAAGGTACTTGTAGGTACCCAGATACAGGGACTCGAATAAGAGTAAAAGCATAACATAGTGTCTATAAACACTTAAAGTATCATATCATACATCCAAGCATCAGCTACCCTGGCTTCTGCGGATGGGTACATCTTCTGGTCGTAGAGGCTCGAACAAGGTTGAAAACCTTAATGTTCGAACACTATCTGATCACCTTCTATGACCTGCGCTCGCCTCTGAAGATACCCCAGGTACCAGATCTTGGTCTCGTGCCAAGGTCATATGACACCTTGCCATAGGGTGCAAACCAGATTAAAAAAAAATCAGATTTAATATTGGTCGAAAATCATATTTTTTTAAAATGTGAACACTGATGACCGGTAATCAAGCATGACCCACTTGGGCTATCAAAAGTTACCGTATCTTGGCCAGAACCTATGCATAAACGTTTGAGTAAGTCGACATTTCGAGGTAGTATATCAACATTTCGATTCACCCTTTGGCACTAATGCTTTTGAATATTTGAGTACTTATTGTAATAAAGACATGTCATTTTCTGTAGTTTACGCACAAAATATGACATGGCCGACTTGGTCATTTCAGAACATTTTCTTTTTTAAATATACAAACATCTTTGTTTGGTTTTGTGAGTTTTTTAAAATTAGAAAATCATATGTCACCTTTATACCACCGTAAAAATCGAAGTGATGCACAAAATTCTTCACAAAATTGCATTGTGTTAAGTTGTCTATAAGTTTACTTATATCTGAATGTTCAAATGTATCCCTGTAAAATACAAACACGAAAGCTATGACAAAAGTAAAGCGTCTGAGACCTTTTTGAATCAACTTTATAATGCATTGGTCTTTACAATTGTGCAATAACTTCTGTCGCTGCTGTTGTAATTTTATGTAATTGATGCTATTCTTTTTCTACCCCAAATGTGAACGAGTAGCTTCAACATGAATATTGTTCGTTGTATGAGTAGTACTACCAGGGCACAACAGTGTGATTTTGATGTGATTTTAAAATAAGCAAATGTGACAAGAGAAGTATTTCTTTAAATTAGAAAATACACGATCCCTACTTTTTTCTTCATTTGATGTCAGTTTCATCATAAGTCTTCAAAATGAGGTAAAGATTTGTTCTCTGAAATGGGTCTAGCTATGTTTGGCATCTCTTTAAAATTTGTCAGTTTTATATAGAAATTTACGGAATAAAATTAAAATCTGGAGAAAGATCCCTCGAAAGCACCGAGAACAAGGCAAACAGTGAAAATTGCAGACTCGGTTTGAATGAGTCTGTTCATGAGCAGTAATGGAAAATGCAACACTGCCCACGTCCCCTAGCACCGGCTTAAGCAGTATTCAATCTTCAAATCTAAATGAATTGAAATCAATGATCCCGAAGGACTAGAAAATGTACCAACACTGAGAATGAATACTGTTTAGGCGTGTGTGACTTAAACTATAAAGACATTGTTGCAAAAGAACGAAAACAAATGCGTTTGACAAGCAGAAAATCAATAAACAAGTGTGCCTTTCCTCGGAAGATGAAATGATGCCGGTCTAGTTAGAATAGTTTGGCAAAAAAAGTTGCAATTTACTATTTAGCATATTTAACAAATTTTGCATTTTTTTGTTTGAGGTATAACCTGGAAAGTGCAGTATCAAAATTACAATGTCATATTGTTCAGAAACAGTTCAGAGTTGTAGTCCTCTGTGATCGCATAAACCTTGTTCTGATCATTACTCGGAAGACGCACAGATGAGGGTCAAATGCGGCGGTCTAACGGGGTCTTCACTTCTGAGGCGGCAAATGAGTTAAGCCATATGTGAAAATTAAGATATATGATTGTTTCATATTTAGGTTTTGCTATAATGATAGCTCTATTGGCATTACATAAGTGAAATATGCAACATTTCTTATAATAAATAGGTTAATGAAACGTTAAAGTTGGCGAAAACAATGAAGACATGGCCAGTTAGATATTATCAATTTGATGAAAGTCACAGTGTTATTATCCTTCTATAATTATATAATGCCAAATATATTATTGGTGAAATTATGTTCAATTAAATGGGGGACTTAAATTCAACATATACACTTTTACATTCAAACGAAGAATCATATTATACTACAAACTACAACATGATTATTTTATGGTTAAAAGATAAGGCCAAGTATCCCAAAAGTGCCTTATCATTTTATGACATGGATGGTATTCAACTGGTTATATCCTTTTTTGTTTCTAGTCCGATTTGTCAGCTTTAATGTTTCACCAAACTATTTGTAATATGAAATGTTTCCAAATGCTGTATATTCCCCATTTATGCTCGGTTCTGCTCGCTCTCTGGAACATTTGATCATATTTGTTAGGTTTATTTAGTACCAGTCCTCAAAAGACATACATATTGAACTGTTATTTTGGGTGTTCTAGATGTCAACACAACATTTTTAGTCAAAATTCGCCTTTGTCTACCTATGGATTCATTCTGACATAGCTCGAATGAACAAAAACTTTATCTCAGATACATTCTTTAACATTATAATTGTATTAATAAAGTGATTTCATATTGGCTTAATTATGATTATTTGGCCGAGGGCATTTTTTAAGTAATACGACTGTCCAAGACCAATAATAAAGTCAACATGAAATCACCTTGGTAATGAATATTTTCTTTGTTAACTTTCTTATATTTGTGATGCAGACCACAGAAGAGAACAAAAAGACATTATCGTCTTTTTTTATGATTTCTGGCGGTAAACGTCGTCATTTTCATATTAACCGTTTGATGAAAAGTATCATTATGACCAAAGTCTAAAACTCGGCTTGGTGCTTGGATTAATTTATCTAAGGTTTCAAAATTAATTCAAAAATCTTTGTCAATAAGAGTATGCGCATTAAATCCCAATAAAAGACCATGGAAATCAACAATAACTTCCGTTTGTTAAATAATGCTGATTAGAAAACTGATGTTGGCATGTCAAATGGAATGGCATGGTATGGACAAATTAAAGATATGGAAAATATTAGTTCATAACCTATGTATATACAAATGTAGGAATAATGCCTGTATAACATCTGCAGAATCCCAAGGGATTGGTTGTTGCCCGAGCCCGGTACATGAAATGGACATGCGCCAACGCTATTCCGGCATAGAATGCGTAAATTATAATTATAAATGGATTTATTGTCCCTTATCGTCATTAAACTTCCATGAAAAGCGCGGGAATGTCTGAGTTGGATTATCACGATGACGCCATTTCCTTTTGAAATAACCGTTTTTGGGCCGTTATACATTTACGCTTTGCCGCTGAACACGCATATATAAAAAGGTGTTTTAACAGCTCGTGAGCGCGAGAATCTCTCTGATAACACACGTTTTCTCTTCTGCTAAAACACCCCTAAAAAGTGACAAGAACAGCAGTGTTATGCTAAAACAGTAATTCTATCATTGGTTTTAAAAGAAATCTTAAAATGTGGTGTGTATGAACAGAACTAGAACCAAGATGTTAGCTTTGCATGATCGTGAGAGGTGATCGTTTATTTCTGTTATTCCAGCAGATATATAAGTTTTGATTCCATACTTCGTATTTTGTATTTCAAATTAAATGAGATGTGAAACCAAAATATTTAGCCGTACAAAAAAAACAAAGAATTATACAAATGATATAAAAAACAAGAAACGGCAAATTGTCAAATCAGGGTCAAGTTTCCGAAATGAATAAATACAAAATAAAAACTTTTTAAGGCATATATCTCATTATTTGTGGTCAAAACATAACCTTGTAAAGATGCCTGTGGATGCTGTGCTAGCAATAGGTCAGGAATTGAAATCCATAGGTCGAAAGAGACTACCAGGGCCGTAGTACTATACTTATAAGAAATTAGGGCAAGGCTTAGAGTGTTCAGTATAATCTAGACCTTTTCCCAATTCCAGGTTGAACTAAATAATATGTTTTTACAAAGGACTTCGGACACTATTATATGCTTCTAGCCTATATTTTAAATGCAAATTTCTCCTTAAGTATTTAAACAATACCCAAATCGTTTCGAGTCAATGATAAACCAATGTGTTAGTTAACTTATTACAGCAGAAACTGATTTGTATCTGTTCCTATCAAAATGTTTTTCTTATTTCATCTGGGCCAGGGTATATTTTCTTGAAAATATAAAATGTTTAATTTCCGTAAAAATATAATGTCATCACTTTACGGAAGTTATAAATATTTGAATTCCAGTCGAAAAAAGTGACAAAATCTGTTTATTTAAGGAAACAAATAACATTATAAGATTAAAATCCTATAAATAAATAAAAAAGAGAACGATATTTTTGTAAACAACCTGTACTTGATTTATCTATACACTGTTTGTAATGTAAAGTTATTGATGCATTACATGTGTGAATAGGTATACATGTATAAGTGACCGGTCAGTTTTATTACTGTGGTTCAGGTAGTTATTTAAGTACATGTACATGTCTGTATAGCTCTGTTATAAGTGATGGCAGATATTTGTGTGCGGTATAGCATTAATATTAAGAAAAGGCAGTAATCTTATCAAGGCCATAGGGTGGGTTCTTGCTTGGGATAAGTACCAGATAATATTTGAGCCGCGCCATGAGAAAACCAACATAGTGCAATTGCGACCAGCATGGATCCTGACCAGCCTGCGCATCTGCGCAGTCTAGTCAGGATCCATGCTATTCGCTAACGGTTTGTCTTATTCCAATAGGCTTTGAAAGCGAACAGTATGGATCCTGACCAGACTGCACAGATGCCCAGGCTGGTCTGGATCCATGCTGGTCGCGAAGACACTATGTTGGTTTTCTCATGGCACGGCTCATTTCGCTTAAACATGTAATAAAAATGTATCCGAAATGACAGTTCTTTCTGAGGCTTGCCTAAGGAAGCTGGATCGGAAAAAGTTAAATCGGGATAAGTCTGACAACAACCCATCTATAAATAATGTTGTCTATTCAGGGCTGAAGTTGTGGGCAAAACATATTCGAAATGTGTCATTTGTAGAGCTAAAGTAGAAGCAGGTCGCTGTATAAAAATTCCACCTGAAACTCGGCTGGACCGTTTAGTTCGTTTTCGCATCTAGCCGTATTTGTATATGCCATCTGCATGGAAAGCGACTTGACACATCACTTTCGTGGCATCACATTGAATGTGACACCGTCACTGATATGACCTGCCAAGAAGCTACTGTTCTTGACCTACGCATCACAGGCATATCAATGTCAAGCGTTATTTCTGTTGGATAGACTATAGTCAGGATCAGATTAACTGCTGTGCACATATTGCCTCCTTTTTGTTGTGCTTAGGTCTAGTCCGCCGCAAAGAACAATCTTCAATTCAGTTTTCACAGAAGGAAGAACATGAAGTAATAAATGCGTGTCACATGTAATATGTGTCTAAAAGAAATAAATATAAATGCACAGAAGAAGATGAAGAAATAAAGAAATGAAAAATATATAAAAAATAAAAAAATAAATAAAAACAAAATGGAAAACAAATTACATCCTCATCGCTAGTGGCGTGCGCGTCGCGAGGAGGGCATGCAGAAGATTACCTGGTGTGTTGCTAGTATTTTACAGCACACATTTGCCAATCTACTGCAACAAACAACCAGGATAAGCCAATGGAAATTTAACAATGTTCTTTATAGCAAAATAGCTTTTATATGTATATAACAGGGTACGTAATTCTATTTAGAGCAAAAATTACCATTTTATGAAACAAATATTGAAAAATTTGACTTTAAGAAATAATCTCAAATATGTATTTTGATGGTATATGCAATTAAATACTTATTTCTTAGTGGTAAATTTTTCACTCTTGGAGTAGGCAAATTCATATAGAAAGTGTCCGAAGTCCTTTTGCGTTGAAAAGGTGCTATATAGTGCCAGTGTAAGCAAGGGGTCATGCCATTCAAAGAAAAAGATAAAGCATTATGTGTGTGGGTTATAGTTGTGATTTGTAATTAAACTTCTCAGTTCTAGGATATTATTAAATTAAATGCTCTTGCATCCACATTTTGTCCAGGAGGAGGTTATCTAGTTTTCCAACTTTAAGATATAAACACGATTAATCTGTTTCTTTCTGTTGAGTTTAACGTCGCACCGACACAATTGTACGTCGTCTGGCGACTTTCAAACTTTGAATGGTGGAGGAAGGTAGGTGCGACTCCGGACATGACATTATTTCAGGCACAAGCGGACACCTGAGTAGAACCACCGACCTTTCGTAAGCCAGCTCGATGGATTCCTGACATGAAAGGATTCTACAACTCAAGCGAGGTTCCGAAGCCACGGTGGCAAGTGAGTCGAATTCAGCTTTTATCCGTTTTATGGGTCGTGCTGTGTCAATAAACCTTAACATCTATGCATTTAAGATCCCGCTTTATTTGCCACTATTAATTTGTATTCATTGAGTTTAATTTGTCAATTTGCAGGAAGAAGAAATTATTGAAATTGTCATTTGATAATACACTAGTGTAATAAAGCTTCGACGTTAACGTCGTTTTAATTATAGGAGACGTTGGCCCAGTTTACTTGTTCTGCAGGATAAGCTTTCATGTCATAAAGGAATATTACATTTGTGTATTTCCACATTGAAATTATTAAACTCTTTGAATACAACTGACAGAGCGTCGTATTTATTATCTTGTTCAACTCGTTTGATAAATTCAATATGAAAAGACACTCATGTACTATCATCTATAAGCGATATATGCTTTTATTTCTGTGACTAATATTTGCTTCATTGACACAATTACTTCAGTTTGTTTATAAAACACATCGTAAATACCTAGACCACAGACTACTTATGAATAATGTAGTGCATCAAAAACTTGTATTTTTAAAGACCGAATATAGTTTTGCAATGGGATAAAGTTTTCTAAAATTGTCAGGATTTGCTATGATCCACGATTCTCAAAGTTATATATTTAGAACACAAATGTATATGGCCCAACTTCTCATAAATCTTCAAGTGTGTGATAAGAACTATTGCATTCTTAACTGTTAAGATTATAAATCACTTTAAAAATACAACCCGTCAAAGCCATTATTTCACAAAGACATTCTACTTTTAAATTACTGTTTATAAAACGATTTTTGTGGAAACTATCTAAATAATCAGACTTAGAAACACATGTAGTATATAGTTCAATTAAAATACGAACTTTAAAAATCTTGAAAAAATGTATGCAATTGATGTATCCTGTTGTCCAAAGGTTTTAAGAGTATTTGTCTACAAATCAGTCGCACATTTCAAGTATGTAAATACTATCACAACTTGTATGGCGTGTTAGAATTAGGCAATTTCTTTTGTTGTCGTTGTAGAGCGAACCAGGATATGTTAGACTCATTTCTTGCGTTAGCAGCTCCACTTTACAATTTCCATCACCACTAAACATCACAAGATTGTGGGATCTACATCCAGATAGAAACACGGTGCCATCACTAGATACACACATACCTTGAGAGCCGTACAGCCTGCCATCCCGCAGTTCACTTTTCACTGTTCCATCTCTTCCTAAACACACAGCCCCATCACTGTTATCTGCTACAATAACATTTTCCACTAACAGCCATACGCTGAGGAGAAGATTTAAATATTCTCTGACCTTTTACGTTATTTTTGATAGACTTCAGAAGTGTACCTGATCTATTGTACACGTTGATACCACTTCCGGTAGATACCCACAAATCTCCAGCAATATACGCCATTCCCCAGATATTTCCACCTTCTATCGATATATCTCTCAGTACCGATAACGAACCATCAACCGATATAAACTGAACTTTGTTGTCGTGCATTTTCACAGCAAATTCATTCTCGGTAGTACAGCAGATGTCTCTAGGATATTTATTTAGATCACAGTGGCACTTTACGT
Source organism: Mercenaria mercenaria (assembly GCF_021730395.1). NCBI lineage: Eukaryota > Metazoa > Mollusca > Bivalvia > Venerida > Veneridae > Mercenaria > Mercenaria mercenaria. The sequence goes on from NW_026459940.1 coordinate 49,704, forward strand.
TATAATTCGTGTCCAACCATTTTACCTTTTTGTTGTAGAAGTCGGTGAGTATGATCGTACCATCATGAAGCTGGCATGTATCAGATATATAACATCTCTCAACATCATTTTGCATTCTGACATGAATCTCTCTCTTTGATTTCAATTTGTATTGTTTGGGAGAAGGCAGCTTCTTATGTTTATTTATTGTCTCCAATCGTCCTAAATCTGTGGCAGTCATTATAACGGTTTTCAAATCTGCATTTTCAATAAAACGAGCAACCCTAGTACCCTGTGACTCACTTTCTTTAAACAATTTCTTAGCATCTTTTACAGTCCTTTTTATCAGTTTCATTTGAACAAACTGTTGTCTAGCATCCATATTGCTTACAGTTTGCAACATACTTGTTGACTTGTCGACTTCTCTTATTGTATTGGCCGTCAATGTGATTTCTGCTTCCATTTCGCTATTTATTTCAGAATACCTTTTGTTCAAACTCTCAACTGCTTCTCTTTTTAATTTCCCGATATGTTCTTATATTTTTCTTTCGATATCCTGAATATTGCGTAGTATTTCCTTTCTTTGCTCTTCAAAGGAACCGACATTTTTCTGTTTCTTCTTGTTTGCAGCTATTAACTGATCGCGAACAGCTTTAGCTTGATCTTGTAAAGCTTGTATTTCATTTTGTTGGACAAAACGTGTTGTTACGTCTTCTATGTTTTTAACACTCTCGCAAACCCTGGAAAATAGATACATAAGAAATATAGTAACATATAGCCGTTGCAATGGCACTGGTTGCTCTGTAAATCAATAACAAGGCTATTCAGCAATCAGTAATCATAAAAATAGAAAATAAGTGTTGCCCTCTACTATTACATTTCATAAATTGACGCTTGATAGGTCCGCGCCTGCATTTTTATTGCATTTGAAACATTTCAGGAAGTGTTTCCATCAGTTAGATTTTTTGTTTATAATACAGAGTGAAATCAGGGCAAAAGCAATAGAAGAGATTTAGCTGTACCGTATATCATACTTCAAACTTCTTAATTCGTCTTATTTCAACTTCTAACTTCGATGTTTGTACGTGCCATATTTCGACCACTTAGACAGAATTAAGAAATCCCTCCCGACTTAAATTGTTTAAAAGTAACAGCATCCAGTGTGCTTTGTGTTCTTAAACGCACGTTGAAAGCATATTTTACACATTACATAGCTGACTTTCAGTATTTTCCTAAAGAACATTGACAATGCTAAACAAAAATCAAACGAAAAATGGGCATTATGTTTGACGCTAGAAAAATATTTTCATTAAAACAAACATGTTTAAAAACAGTTCAAAAATTGAAATCCCAAATTGTAGTGGTGGTTTATAACTTCTAAAGCGCAATAATGCTACCTAAATTTCAATTTTCGCCCCGCTTCTCCCACTCGTTGTTTGTAAACCTCTCCGATCTCTGACTGGACGAAAAATTGACACGTGCAAACATTAAAGTAAGAAAGAATCAGTAAGAAATTAGAAGTAAAAGGTAAGAACTAAGAAGCAAGAACGCAGAAATAAGAAACTAGAATTTAGAACTAAGAAGTAAGAAATAACGCTCCCCTAGCTTTGATACTACACAAACGGTAACAGGAAACTTGACTTTCCAGATTATGGCTGAACACCACTAAATCCGGATATTCTCTATTTCATATAAAATCCACTTACTTTATAACGCGTTTTCGACATTTTCTAGCATATTTGATTTTCAGAGACTTATATTCCCATAAAAACTATATCGCTACTATAGAAAAAAAAAACAGAAAGAAAAAGGGGTGTTAACTTTTATATACATGTAGGTAAACTCGAAGGGCTCGAGGAAAGGCTATTTATATATGGACTACTTGTGATAGACCTGCGGAGGCTTAAATTTGACTTAGCAGTGATCAGCCTATAAGAAAACATTTTTTGTTTGATTCTGATTCCAGAATGAGCATCTATTCTCAAGGCACACCTATTTCACAATGATCAGCTTAATTTCGTTGCAAAATGTTGAGAAAATCTAGAGAAATGTGCATTTATTACAAGTCACTCCCATTTTAGAAATACGCGAAATTCAGCCCTCTGCAAGCAATACCTCAATTTATTTTTACATTTCTCATAGCATTTTGATTCCAGATCCATTTAATCGTTAAGATATTTGTTGCTTTTGTGAGAAAAGGCACTCACTAGGACCAAAAATCGACCAAAATTAGACCACCTGGTTGAAAATGAGGTCTTAAATCCAAAAATACAGGAAATTTAAGAGTTTTCAGCCAAAGAGTCACGATTTTTACATAATTAAAAATAGATAAATGTTCTTTTCATTGGTTTTCGCTGAGTTTGGCAAAACACCATATAGGCTGAATGTCGTAGAGTAAAAAGCTAAATGGAAATATAAAGTGAAATAAAAATTGGTTATTGAATTTTTGTTTAAAGCTATCCTTTTATAAAAGAGTGACAGCTTTAAGATAAGTGATACTCAACAATGATCCTATACGCCACACATCCAATAGTCCCGTTATCCTGTTATACTACCCCTCCGCTAACAAAAGCTAACCTTTCACCCATGGCTTTGTATATCGATGTTCATGAATACTGATTTGCTTCATTGCACTTAGTCTTTATGCATCGATATATTTAGACATGATATGATATATATATATGCAATAAATTATCTTTGATAATTACATCTATTGTTTCAGGTTAGTACTGTTATGATGTTCATTCCTAGATCTTTGTAACATAAACTTTGTGCAGCTAGTCTAATTAGTATATTCTATAAATAATTAGTCATGAAGAAAGCTTTTGTAAATAATCATAAACTATCAATGTATATGTTACTCTATACCATTTACTTGTTTGTATGAATACGGATTTGCTTCATTGCACTTAGTCTTTGTGCATCGATATATTTAGACATGATATGATATATATATATGCAATAAATTATCTTTGATAATTACATCTATTGTTTCAGTAAGTTGCAGTTGAGCCATTCCCAAAGCGAACCCATCATCTACCAAACAAAAACTTTGATGTAAGAGTATTAGCTTGGCCTTGGCAAATTAGCCCTTCGTCAATGGCGCCCAACATGGATTTGGGTTTTACAGAGCTGAAACAGCAGTCTTGCGTCTGAAACATTTGAACTAATTAGCTTTCGAAAGCGGGATTACCCATAGTATTTACCTGGACTTTCCCAGAGGTTTATTTGAAATATTGGCGTAATGATGACGTCACAGCAGTGTTCCTAAGTTTTCATTGGATATCGTATCCATCATACCGGGACTTCCCTTTATGTTTACATTCAACACGTGCGCACGGATTGTCATTTATGGAATATGGGGCCCTACATATTAGTGTTTTCTTAGAAACATTCATGGAGTGATACCTGGATCTGGATTCTAAGGAGGAATACACCGATGTCGCGGAGTTGTGATCTATAGGAATGCTTTGACATTCTGAACTTATAGTTTGATATATCTTTGGTTAGTGAACTATAGTGTGTTAGTGATTGATAAGTGTAATAGGAATTAGGATACATATCACTGGTAAGATTTTTGTCTAGAAATATAAACATTTTTGATATAGATAATTTTGTTCTATAAGAGAACTTGACAATTGTCCACCTGTTGTCCGAGTACCATGGGTTTTATAAGCGGTACAGTGTACATAAGTAAGATTTACCAGTCAATTAGATAATTAGGAAATTATTTGGAAGAATCATTTTATAATAGAGATTTAGTAATTTTTGAAAACCATTGAAAGCTAATATTCCGGTGCTCACAAATACTTATCCTAACCTGGTGTTTTAAAATCCCATACCCCTAGAATTACCTATATAATCCTATAATATATCCCTATAATCGTACAAGGCCGGGTAGCTCAAGTGGGAGCGCTGTCGCGCTTCTAAGTTAGAATATTTACTGGTATTCACATAGGCGTTGGTTCGAGACGTGCTTGAGTCAATTTTTTTTAGAATTTTTGTGTCAAAGTATTTTTTTCTTGTTTTGCTTTGAATAAGCAATAAGAAAATAGACAATATTTATAACATTATTCTCTTTGGCAATTATTTTATTGTCATAGGGTATATTACAAGTAACCGGCGTAGTTAAAAACTATAGCTTGTGAAACAGGTGTTTACGCTGAAGCGACATATCAGTTAGTTACAACAAATTTTTACTTTGTTTTGAAACATTTTAGAAATTTGCTGTAAAAGAATATAAATCGATAGACGAAACAGTACTCTATTGATAAGAACGGTGTGTCATAAGTTATTTGCGCGAATTGAGATGTAACCCGATTATCGATTTATTTGATAGACTAGAGCAATTGTAACCATTACAACCATCGGAACTTTAGCTCAGTGGTTGTGACGTTGGCTGTTGGTAATAGAGGTTCAAGGTTCGAATCGCGACAGCGTCAATAACCAAAAGTATTTTTTTTATAAAAATAAAGTGGTAATAAAGTGTTATTTATGTGTTTAGTGGTATAATATTCAATATATTGCGAGTAAGGGAACTTGATTTTGTTGTTTGTGAGAGAGTATTTGTGATGTGATTGTTTTAGAAATTACATTATTTTATACAATTTGAAAATATGCTAGCTTAGGCATACTACAATTACAAAGTGAAAGCGCATTGAAATAAGTAAAGTGAAAGCGCATAGTGAAAGTGCATTGAAAGAAGTAAAGTGAAAGCACATTGAAAGAAGTAAAGTGAAAGCACATTGAAAGAAGTAAAGTGAAAGCGCATAGTGAAAGTGCATTGAAAGAAGTAAAGCAAAAATGCATTTAAAGGAGAAGTAAAGTGAAATGGCATTTGAAATGGCATTTAAAGAAGAAGCAATTTGAAAAATAGTATACTTAAAGGAGAAGCAAAGTGAAACATAGTGCACTTAAAGGAGAAGTAAAGTGAAACATAGTGAACTTAAAGGAGAAGTAAAGTGAAACATAATGCACTTAAAGGAGAAGCAAAGTGAAACATAGTGCACTTAAAGGAGAAGTAAAGTGAAACATAATACATTTAAAGGAAAAGTAAAGTGAAACATAATACAATTAAAGGAGAAGTAAAGTGAAACATAGCACACTTAAAGGAGAAGTAAAGTGAAACATAGTGTGCTTAAAGGAGAAGTAAAGTGAAACATAATACATTTAAAGGAAAAGTAAAGTGAAACATAATACAATTAAAGGAGAAGTAAAGTGAAACATAGTGCACTTAAAGGAGAAGCAAAGTAAGAAATTAGTATAATTGAAGTAGAAGAAAAGGGAAAGTTATAGTAAAAGTTGAAAGAGCTGCAAGGAAAAGAGAAGCAAAGTAAGAAATTAGTGCAATTGAAGTAGAAGGAAAGGGAAAGTAATAGTAAAAGTTAAAAGAGCTGCAAAGTTAAAATAAGTGCAAAGAATAATTATAGTAAACGGTGAATAGCAAAGTGAAAGGTAGCGCAATTGTACAAGCAGAAGAGATTGAAGTGTATAGCAGTGTAAATAGCGGAGAAGTGAAGCGATATTAATATACGAGTCAAGAGTTGGAAAGCAATATAAACCTTGAAAAGTGTGTTGTTACACTGAAACGCAAAGAACTCATAGCAAAGTGATCGACGTATAGAGTATAGAAACGTAAGTATGGCTGAAGCTCCTACACAAAGGGATTTGAGAATGAGACAAAGAGAGATTAGACAAGAGGAAGAAGAAAACAGACTAAGGATGGAGGAACTTCAATATGAATTGCAATCTCTTAGAGAACAGAATAGGAATCAAGGAAGTTATATTGGCTATATGTCAGATGTTGGACTTAGAAGATCAATTAGTGATCAGAATAGAGGACTCAGAAGAGGTAATAATACTTCAAGCAGAACATATGCAGCTGACCGGAATACTGGTACTAGCATAGATAATGAGTCACAGGCGACAGAAAGAAGAGATGCTCACTTGGATAGTGTTATAGATAGAGACAAAGACCATAATTTTGGTTTCAGAGATAGAAGGGATTATTTAGAACACGACGTCAGAGAAGTGAATGTTCCTAGAAGGACAGATGAAATAAGGACAGATGAACATAATAGAAATAGACATAGACTTCAAACAAGGTCATATGCTTCTGATGAGGAAACTGCAGATATAAATGCTCATGACAGAGCTGAAAGCAATGTAGATATTAGTTTAGAAACAGAAAAATTAGAAGAAAGATTGCAACAACTTAGAGCATCAGAAAAGACTAGACGAGAATTAACACTAGACTTAGAAATGTTTGACGTTAAAGTAAGGTCATTACAAAGCAGATTAGAGATTGACAAGAATAAAGAAATTACGGGTCAAATTGTACAGACACAAGGAAGAAGGATAGATTCAAATGTTAGACATAATGGTACACCAAAACGTTATACGGTAGAAGGAGGGATGTTCAATATAAGTAACACACACGATAAAGATTTATATGTGTCAAAGCCAACTGAAGAAAGAGTTAGAGGAGAACTCGATAGAAGTGTTGATAATATAGAAAGTCAACCAGCGTCTAACAAGGCTTATATAACAGACAGAGCTTATAAGGAAGAGAGCCAAATGTCATTAAGACAAATACAAAAGTCAAAGTTAGAGCTACAGAAGCTAATCATGATAGAGGAAGATAAACAAAAGCAGTTACTAGAACAAGAGAAGAGACGCATTACTGAATTAGAAAAACAAACGAAAATGTTAGATAGACTAATAGAAAAGGAAAAGGAAATGACAGAAAGAGAACGTAGGTTAAAGAAAGACGAATTAATATTACAACAGAGATATGAAGAGTTAGAACTCTTACGAAATAGACAAATTAAATCAGGAGAGGACAAGTGCAAGAAGCTGGAAGAAATAGAAAAGGAAATGGTTAGTAAAGACGAAGAATTAAAGAAACGGGAATTGGACCTAAGAAGAAGAGAGGAACTATTGACAGAGATTCACCAAAAGCTTCTTCCAGAATACAAGAAAGAGACAGTGATTCAACATAAACCAGACATCAGCTCATTTTCTGGGGAAGATCCTAAACCAAAGAATGAGGTTACACTAGATGAATGGAAAACAGAAATAAAAAGTCTTATAGCAACAAATATCTACCCCGATAACTTAATAGCACAAGCAGTAAGGAAATCTTTAAAGGGACAAGCCAGAAAGGTTTTGATAAACATTAACCCGACAGCGACAAGTGAAGAGATTATTGAAAAGATCGAAGATATTTTCGGGGACACATCAAGCAAACAGACGATATTTACAGAATATTATACTGCTTCACAAAGAGAGAAAGAGTCGGTTGCAGACTGGGGTTTAAGACTTGAAGAAATCTTATTGAAAGTTTCAACTAAAAAGCAACTAGCTTCAGAAGAAAGAAATGAAATGCTAAAGGACAAGTTTTGGAGGTCTCTCTACAACAAAGAAATTAAAAATGCCCTGAGAATCTCTTTTGAAAGTACAGATACTTTTGAGGTTCTAAGAAAGAAAGCTAGAGCTGAAGAACATGAAATACAAATGAATAGAGAAGTCACAGAAAGTAAAGTTTTCCAGCAACAGAAGACGACAAAAGACACTGATAAACATACAGATATGTTGCAAACCATGATGAAGAAAATGGAAGATCTAGAAAGAAAGGTTGAAGATACAGAAAAGAAAAGTATCAAACAGAACCACAAACAGACTTCAGAAACTTTAACAAAACAAATAAATATGACAATAGAGGAAATGGACAATACAGAGGATACGGACGATATAGAGGGTATGGACAATACAGAGGAAAACTTCAATATGGAACTAGAGGGTTCTTTGACAAGAAATCTCACAGACAAGTTGAGGATAAAACAGATGATAGTGACAAGCAGAAAAAGAAAGAAGATTCGTCACCAAAACCAAGTAATTCAAAGGAGAAGTTAAACTAGCTGATGCTTCTATTGAAGGGCGAAATGGGAGCAGTCAGAATATGAAAAGCCCTAGTAACAACAAAACTGAGATAAAGGATCATATAGAAATCAGACAAAGACTTATAGGACATGCAAATGAACACATGATTTTTATAGAAAACACTGAAGTCAAAGCACTGATAGACACCGGTAGCATGATCAGCACATTGTCTTATAAGTACTATCAAGGAATGGAAAGCAAACCTGAATTAAAAAGTCTTCAGGACCTAAATGTAGATATAATTTGTGCAAATGGCGAGAAAATACCATACCTTGGATATATAGAAGTGTTGGTTAGGATACCATTTCGTGAAAACGTTGAAATTGTGGCTCCAATATTGATTGTTCCTTCCACAGATTACAATGATGATGTTCCAGTAATAATAGGCACAAATCTAATTAGAGAATGTGCTAATATGTGTAATTCAGAAAATGAAGAAATACCAGATGAATGGAAATCAGCTTTCATGTCTATAGCTGGTACTAATATTGGCATTGTCAAAGCCACGAAGAAATTACTCTTCATCCAATGGAAGCAACAACTATCACGGGATTTGTACGGAAATCTGGTGTTGTAAATTCCGCTGTAACTGAACCCGTTGATGAGTTCTGCCTGGGAGCTGTTGCAGTTTGCCCAAGGGTTGTATCGTTGAGAAACCCTGGTAATACATCACGCGTACCAATTCGTGTTTGTAACCTAAGTGCCAAGATGGTTACTATACCTGCCAAGGCTAATATTTGTCAGCTGAATGAGGTGTCAGTTCTCCGCAGTGCACCAATCTTCGAAGATAGTCCTTTAGTTACTTCTTCATCCCAGTTGTCTTTTGATGCATCACCAACTGCACGTCCATCACCATCTGCAAGAGTCCATCCGCAGTCTGCACCTGAAATAGAAAGCAAAACAAATATGGATGAGACATTAAAAACATCTTATGGGATAACTTTAGAGAATTCACAGTTATCTATAGAACAAAAGGCCAAGGTCTATAATCTTTTTAACAAATGGGACAGCATATTTCCAAAATCAACTACTGACCTTGGTCATACAACAGCAGTTAAACACAAGATAGAATTAACGGACCAGAAACCCTTCAAAGAACATTACAGACGTGTACCTCCAGCACTATTTAGAGAAATCAAAGAACATGTACAGGAAATGCTAGACGTAGGAGCCATTCGTGAATCAAAAAGCCCGTGGTCTTCAAATGTGGTCATAGTCAGGAAAAAGGACGGATCCATTCGATTTTGTATCGATTTTAGGAAACTTAATTCAAAAACGAAAAAGGATGCTTACCCAATCCCTAGAATTGAGGACACTCTTCACCAACTTGCAGGATCAAAATTATTTTCCAAATTAGATTTAAAGTCCGGATATTGGCAAGTGGAAATAGATGAAACAGACAAAGAAAAAACGGCCTTCCAGGTTTGGGGATTAGGATTCTATGAGTGCAATAGAATGCCTTTTGGACTTTGCAATGCGCCGGCGACCTTCCAGAGACTGATGGAACGTTGTATGGGGGACCTCAACCTAAAAGACTGCTTGATCTATCTAGATGATATTATTATTTATTCAGAAAACCTCGATTCTCATATAGATCGTTTGGACAGAGTTTTTCAACGACTAGCTGAATACAACCTCAAAGTTAACCCAAAGAAGTGTGAATTTTTTAGAAACAGTACCACTTACCTTGGTCATGTAGTTTCTGCAGCAGGTATCCACGCAGATCCAGCAAAACTTGAAGCTGTTAAAGACTGGCCAACTCCTAAATCCGTCAAAGATGTTAGGAAATTCCTAGGTTTTGCAGGATATTACCGGCGCTTCATAAAAGGGTTTGCATCCATTGCAAGACCATTAAACAACCTTCTCATAGGGCAGCCTATTAAGAAGAAGAGAGGTGAGAGGACAAAATTCAAGAAAATTCCGTTCAAATGGGAGGCAGTTCAACAAACCGCATTGGATGAACTTAAAACTCAGCTTACCAATCCCCCGATACTTGCGTATGCTGACTATAGCTTACCATTCAAAGTCCACACAGATGCTTCCTCAATAGGACTTGGGGCTGTGTTATATCAAAATCAAGACGGCAAAGAAAGGGTTATTGCCTATGCAAGCAGAAGCTTAAAGCCAGCAGAGAGAAATTATCCAGCTCACAAGCTTGAATTCCTCGCCCTTAAATGGGCCGTGTCGGAAAAGTTCCATGACTACTTATATGGGGCACGGTTCGAGCTTATAACTGACAATAATCCTCTTACATATGTTACAACCAGTGCTAAACTAGACGCTACAAGCCACCGCTGGCTTGCGTCTTTGGCAAACTATGACTTTGTTCCGAAGTACCGAAAAGGAAAACAGAATGTCGATGCAGACAGTCTGTCGAGAATGAAGGAGAATGATCTCGTTAACATTCCAAAAGAAGTCATTAAAGCGGTATTTCAGTCTTCCTTGATATCTGTTAACAGCTTAACAGACTCGGTTCTTTTGCCCGATCACAAAGCGCCTGAAAAAGATCCACCTTCGATACCAGATGATATGTTATATGCCAACAGTTTATCCTCCAAACACTGGACTAAGGCCCAGAAACAAGACAAGATTATTTCTATTATCATTGACCACCTAACATAGGGTACCAAACCAGCTAAGACAGATACACCGCATATCCATACTTACCTGAGAGACTGGTCAAAACTTGTCTTAATAAATGGAGTACTTTACAGGCGTACACTGGTGAATGGGGAAGACAGGACACAGTTGGTGCTACCTGCCAACATACGTGATGATATTTTCCAGGCGTTACATGACGATTTAGGTCATCAAGGCCGGGATCGTACAACATCCCTGTTTAAGGAAAGGTTCTACTTTCCAGGAATGGATGCGTTCATCGCTGACAAAGTCAAGAATTGCGGCCGCTGTATTCGACGTAAAACGCTGGCTACAAAAGCGAAACTGGTGCCCATTGAATCGACTGCACCAATGGAAATACTTTGTTTAGATTTTCTGTCTCTTGAACGCAGCAAGGGTGGCTATGAAGACATCTTAGTCATAACGGATCATTTCAGCCGTTATGCGCAGGCGTTTCCTACAAAGAATCAAACCGCCAAAACGACGGCAAGGATTCTTTTTGACAACTTTATTGTCCATTACGGCTTCCCAGCATCAATACATAGTGACCAAGGGCCAAATTTTGAGTCCCATCTCATTAAAGAGCTTTGTAACATCGCCGGAGTCGAAAAGACGAGGACCACCCCGTACCATCCAATGGGAAACGGCGAAGTCGAACGCTTTAACCAGACATTACTGAAAATGTTAGGCACTCTAGAAGAACATCAAAAGTCAGATTGGAAGGCACACGTATCTACCCTAGTTCATGCATACAATGCGACACAACATAAAAGTACAGGATATTCGCCCTACTTCCTGATGTTTGGACGACATCCACGCTTGGCTATTGATGCTTTTCTGGGATTGCCGACAGACACACTATCAGCTGGAACACAAACAGAGTATCTGATAAAGCTTCGAGACAGATTAAAATCCGCCTACGAGAAGGCCCGCCAGATTGCTAGAACGACAGGAATAACAAACAAAGCAGCCTATGATGACAGAGCTCGAAGTACAGTTCTTTATCCTGGAGATATTGTGCTAGTGCGTAACGTCACAATTAGGGGAAGACAGAAACTAGCTGACCGTTGGGAACATCATCCATATGTGGTTGTACGTAAAGTTCACGAAGATACGCCTGTGTACGAAGTCAAGAGGGAAGGAAATCGACACAAGAAATCTCGGATTCTGCATCGAAATCTTCTTCTACCCTTTATGACTATAACAGACAATCAGGAAACAAAAGTCCAATCATCTACATCAGATGACTATAATGCAGATGATACTCACCAAGTACCAGCGCAGGAGGACGTCCCGAAATATATTATTCCACAGCGGAGATCTCCAGAAGTATCACCATCAGTAAGCCCTACCACCAGTCCTACTTCGTCACGTCAGAGGAGACCAACACGAATGCGTCAGAAGCCAAAGTGGATGATGAAAGGAGATTTTATGATAAGTAAGCGATGAGTGTAACTTATAATACAAATAATGTTATACGTACCTATCAGTTGTCCTCAATAGAGTTTTGTCGATGACTTCTTTATTAGATGATTGGAACTTCTGATGGGAGTACAAGTTGATAAATTGGTATAAACAATTAAATATTGTGTTGCTTTTGTTCTAATGACGGTAATACTTACCTGCAGATATACCTTTATACTTACTTGATATATTGATAGAAATGCTTACCTCTGAGTAGGTATATTTACCTACAGATGGATGATTTGTTTTATTGGTCGCTTTTGTGCTAATGGAAGTATTGCTTACCTGCAAATGTACCTTCATACTTACCTAATATATCGAAAGAAGAAAAACTTACCTGTTATTCAGGATATTTATCTCTAGAGGGATTAATCCATCGTCATAGATAATACCTCTGTAGTAGATATTATAAAAATTAAGTCTATGACAGTGTTACTCGTCACATGTGGGGTACACTTCACGATGTTTTTGTGAATTATTGTGTCCTTACTAGTGATATACTCTGTGTTTTACCCGTATTTTAACATCTATATATGATTTGAATTTTGATCTAGGGTTAAATGTCGGGACGACATTTCAGTAAGTGGGGGGAGTATGTCGTAGAGTAAAAAGCTAAATGGAAATATAAAGTGAAATAAAAATTGGTTATTGAATTTTTGTTTAAAGCTATCCTTTTATAAAAGAGTGACAGCTTTAAGATAAGTGATACTCAACAATGATCCTATACGCCCACACTCCAATAGTCCGTTATCCTGTTATACTACCCCTCCGCTAACAAAAGCTAACCTTTCACCCATGGCTTTGTATATCGATGTTCATGAATACTGATTTGCTTCATTGCACTTAGTCTTTATGCATCGATATATTTAGACATGATATGATATATATATATGCAATAAATTATCTTTGATAATTACATCTATTGTTTCAGGTTAGTACTGTTATGATGTTCATTCCTAGATCTTTGTAACATAAACTTTGTGCAGCTAGTCTAATTAGTATATTCTATAAATAATTAGTCATGAAGAAAGCTTTTGTAAATAATCATAAACTATCAATGTATATGTTACTCTTTACCATTTACTTGTTTGTATGAATACGGATTTGCTTCATTGCACTTAGTCTTTGTGCATCGATATATTTAGACATGATATGATATATATATATGCAATAAATTATCTTTGATAATTACATCTATTGTTTCAGTAAGTTGCAGTTGAGCCATTCCTAAAGCGAACCCATCATCTACCAAACAAAAACTTTGATGTAAGAGTATAAGCTAGGCCTTGGCAAATTAGCCCTTCGTCATGAACACTACTAAATCCAGCTGTTCCTTATTTCATATAAAATCCATAACGGGTTTTCGAGATTTTCTAGCATATCAAATTTTCAGAGACTTATTTTCCCATAAAGAACTATATCGCTACTATAGAAAAACAGAAAGCTACAGTTCGTTAAATACAACCCGCTTTACTCCTTTTCGCTTCTTTCAATGTCTCTTTCCGAGACATAAAATTCTTATGCCGCCATTTTTACCTAACATGCGGTAGGAACATGTCGATTTTGATAGAATGCTACACATACATACTGAAACGCGGTAGAGTAAAAGAAAACACGGTGCTATTGAGCGTCTTCTGTATCTTGCACTATCCTCCCATTAACATTACTAACAGTCTTCTGGAGGAGTCGCTCATATTGGTTACCGGTGGCGACTATAAATAAATTTATATACAAACAAACTTCCAGTCATTATCAAACTACTGCAGTGTGCCATTATGGCGTAAAGGCGCACACTATTCTTTTAATGACCATTTCATTATATAGCCACGCTTCATTTTCATATTTCATGTTTTCATCAAATTGTGCCGTCTTTCATGCCATCGACGTCAGGCCGCGGAGATGTTTCGGTTACCAGGAGCCTTTATGATTCATGATGGCGAGTGTGAGCTTTATGATAGAGTTTTAAACTTCTTTACTGTGAATTCTGGGTGAAAAATCGGACAAATTCTATATATATTTTTTTATATCGTCGAAGTCAGACCGCGGAGATGTTTCGGTTACCCGGGGCCTTTATGATTATGGCGAGTGTGGGACACTGCTCCATTATCGGCCGTAATTACCGTTGAAAGAGCCAGTTTGGAGGAAGACCCCATGTGCCCTAAGACGTCTGGGCATTATTTCAGACACGGACGGGCACCTGGGTAGAACTACCGACCTTCCGTAAGCAAGCTGGATGAAGTCCCTAAATTAAAGAATTCTACACCTCTCAAGCAAAGTTTCGAACCCTCCATGGTGAGGGGCAAAGTCATTCAAAGTCTGTGACCTTTACCACTTGTCTGCGTTAATGATACATGTACATGTATAAGGTAGTGACGTGCCGAGGATCTGCATCATACCTACAATTGGAATAAGGTCCCATATAACGAACTTTAACCGACTTTCACCAAACCTTCTACTATGGAGACAGCATGAAACATATTCAAATCCCGATCTCGACTTTAACAACACACAGGTAACTGTACATATTGAAATAAAAATACTGCCCTGAGATATCTTTTACTGTCTAGTCGAGAAGTATCGTCAACATGGCATTGAATTATAGCTCTGTAGTTAGGACTAAATACCGTAACATTTAATCGTTATCAACACCTACTCTAAATAAATACATGATGTTTTAATGTTCTATCAAAATCAAGTGATAGCATACAAGTTAGAAGTAAGAACTCCTTCCTAGACTAAACCTGATCTTTCAGTTTAAATAATTTTGGAAAATTGACGCTCAATTGGAGGCATGCTCATTAAAGAGGTAATGTCATCGAGTCCGGGGTGAGGCAATAGTCTCGCAATATTGCCATGAATTTACATGAAGACAGACATGTGAAAAATTAAATACAAAGGGGGAGTTAAATAAATAATGTATATCTTACTTCTACGAATATATACATCGCAGATATTTCTAGTCACAAACGGCATTTAGCACATAACGTTACATTACTTGTGACACCACGAAAAAAACTACCTGTCAATAGTCTCTGAATGCAGTAAACCATACCTATGCTCTGTGGCTATACACTTTAGACAATAGACCATGTCATGTGTTCCACAGTACATCTCAATGTCTCTATCTGGATGGTACCGACATTTCGTTACCATGGCAGCTACTGACGCGTTTTTAGCATCATGTGTATCCAGAAGCTTGTGAGATTTTGAAGCCGCTATTCTTCTGTGACACCTGGCACATGTTGTACATAGATACTGGTTGCATTCTGCACAAAATTTGACAGCTTCTTCTCTGATATTATCTTCCCCACACGGCGTACAGATAATTTCGAAATCAGCATCTGAACCGTCTCTGATTGATGTGAAGCCACGTCCTTCAGCCATTTCGTAAATATCCTGAAAATATGATTAGAAACTTTTCTCTTCCCGGATCGGCTTTGTTGTAAAATGTGTTAAAGTTACGTGACAAATGTTCAGAAAGGAAGGTTAAAGGCGAAGTTTTGTGGGAAATTGTGTGTTGGCAAAACAAGATGGAGACGGAGGATAAAAACCTTTCTAGTGTTATAGGTCTATATCTTCCTCCAGACTGATTCAAATTATCCAGTTAATATGTTGTTTACAACTGAATTGGATGAACCGGAAGAAACTATGGAATCATCTCGCAAAACAATATTTAACTAAATGTGTGTCAGTAAGACACAGGTGCCCCCATTCTTGTCACTGTACATGGTTTCATGACTCTAGGTGAAATATTTTTAAGATATTTGCAACTCAAACTTTTAAGTGCTTTATATGTATTTTTCACTAAGTGAAGGACCATAACTCTAGCCTAGCTGAGTAAAATCCCTATGAGAACTCCAAGTGGACAACTTCACAAGCTATAAAATAATCATCTAATGATTTATGACTCTAGGTTAAGTATTTTTTGAGATGCATGAGGCACAAACTTTTATTTCTTGACTAAGTCAAGGGCCATAACTCTGATCTTGCAACGTGAAATCAATCCAGAAACTCAGATGCGCAATTTTACATGCTAGATAATATTTCTACATGGTTTCACGACTATATGTGAAACGTTTTGAAGATATATGCAACACAAACTTTTAAGCACTTAATGTGTATTTTTAAAGTCAGTGACCATACCTCCAGTCTGATTGAGTGAAATCTTAAACAGAACATCAGGTGCGCAACTTCACATGCTAGTATATAACAATCTCCTGGGCCCGTATTCATAAAGAATCTTAGATAGAAATATATCTTAGAAGTCATCATTTTCTAAGTATTTCTCATTTTTGACTTAAAATGTGTCTTAGAAACATTTTTGCCTAAGAATTGTTCTAAGAACGAAATCTGGCTTAGAAATTATCTTAAGTAGGTGATTTTTCTCTTAAAATTTAAGACAGGTAGCCACTTATCTTAACTTTTAAGAATTATCTTAGAAAAGTAAAAATAAAATGGACGCCGATGTCCGCAGTTAACAGTTTTTCATCAATTGCATCTTTACTGTATAGACTTTATTAAGCTTAATTTAACTTGTGACGGGCTTTCCGCGTCATAGGTAGCACCTAATTTCATATTAAATATAGACATAGAAATGAAACTAAGAAAAACATTTTCTTATACTTTTTTCGCTAAGATTTTTCTAAGTCGCTTTATGAATAAGAACTTAAGAATTTCTCTTAGCTAAGTCTAAAAAAATAAGATAAGAAATATCTTAGAGTTGATTCTAAGATTCTTTATGAATACGAGCCCTGGTGTTTTATGACTCTAAGCCAAATACTCCGAGATACAAGCGACACAAACTTGTATCCCATTTATTCATATTTTTACTAAATGAAGGGCCACAACTCTGGTCTTGCTGAGTGATATCTCTAACAAAATCTGAGGTGCACAACTTCGTGTGCTGAATACTATTCCTGTAATGTTTCATAATATTAGGTCAAATACTTTTTGAGATACATGTGACACAAATTTAGACCCTTTTTGAATATTTTGACTAAGTAAAGGGCCATAACTCTGGTCTGGCTGTGTGCGATCCAAATTAAAACCCCTAGTGTACAACTCCCTGTGCTTATTAACAATTCTTTGAGGCTTTATGACTCTGGGCCAAATACTATTTAAGATATGAGCGACACGAATTTGGACGGACGAAATGATTGACGGACGGGCGGAAAGACGCACGGACTAAGTCTCCCCTCATTTTCTTTTTGGAGGAGGTGGGGGGCAAAAAGTTTGAATTAAACTGATGGTTATTTTTTGAAATGCCTAATGTATTTCATTATGGCTTAAGTTGTCATGAATCGTCAATTTTATTGTAATACAAGTTCTGCAGTGCCGTATTTTATTTATGAATTGTCCTCAAAAGACATGTATTATGAAGTTAGACAACTACCAGCCTTTTTATATAGATTTGGGTGTCATGAGTTGTAGATAGAAACTATTTGTCCTCGATGACCTTGTGTTTTGCAGGTAAGGTATACAAAAATGAAAAACGTGCAGCCTTTTGTTTTAGCTTTGCTAAATGTAGTCATTGCTCGCAGCTTTAAAACAAGGATAGATATTACCAGCTCTCAAAAGACATGTATTTCACGCTTAGGATGACAGTCACGCGAAGAAATGGCGGTAATGTATGAACAAAGTTCACGGGTTTAAGGACGATTTCTGACGATTATTTGTCGTCATTAAAAACATATATTGTCAAAAATAAGTTAAACAGTAAGGTATAAAATGTGAAGTGTGAACTTAATGTTTGAATGTGAAGTGTAATCTATGAAGTCCCGAGCGGTCCTTCGTAGTAAAATAGTAAATACCACCGCGTATCTCAGCATTTATATCAGAAGGACATGATAAATAGCTTAGTAGTATTCATTTTATCTTATCATAAACATTATGAGATTATAAAAAATGGTAAAAGCTTGTGCATTTTTGTTTTTACACGAATAAACAGTGTAACAAAATGTAGCATTGTGAACTTCGTTTATGTAATCTATAAGAAGATAATCTGATTTATATATCACCGAGTATACGCACATTATTGTACCAATAACAAAACGCACACAAAATATCTAAATGAGCTAATTGCGTATGTTGTTGTTATTTTCGTTTATTTTTTGCTCTTTCTTTTTTGAAATAGCTTGGTCTTTTTTCTTATCTCTTTTGCTATAATATATATAAATTTATTTCTGAAAATTCTATCTTTTTAGCACTTTTTTTATTCTACTCCAAACAAAATCCGCCATTCCATTCAGTCAAGTTAATCTAACATTAATTTGACACCAAGGGACGGACCGATTTTTAATATTGGTAAAACTTGTGGTACAATCATTTTGTATTATCACACCATTGCAAATATATTTTGACGTTCTGTTGCATTATATGTCTTGACGTACTGTTGGTTCGCTGTTGCGTATCTGTATATTCATGTCTTGAATACACATTTACTATTATATCTTGTGAAATAATTACAATAAAATATAATGAATCTAAACCTACATGTATGTATGTCCACTGTATATGAAAATAGCATTTTCCCTGTTTTTCAATTCACTAAAGCGGAACGTAATCTGTGGTAAAAAATTAAAATAGGAAAAACTAGGACTTGTCTGAACTTGTGCAGGGGCGGATCCAGTATTTTGGTTCTAGGGAGGAGAGTTTCTAGGGAGTTCGGGGGCATGCTCCTTTGGAATTTATTTGGCAAGCATACCACAGATGATGTTTCTATCTGATGTATCAATGACATAGTTTGAACATGAATATTCAAGACAATGTCACTTACAAAACTGATATATTTTCCCTAAAAAGCGAATAGACACATTTGTTTTTAAATTGGACCGTCCCAGCTCTTCAGTAATGGTAAATGTTATTGATATAAATTTTTGCGATTGAAGGAGCCGAAGTCTTGACTAAAATGATTGAGGCATCAATTTATGTATGCTCGCCGGATATGCTGTAATGGGGCCCGGATAAGATGGGGTTTGGGCCCGATCCTCCCTTGGATACGCACTTACTTTGTAATATAATTTTATTGTTAAAATACATATGTTTTGCAGGTTTAACTTAAATAGTAAAATGATTAGATCTAATTAATTATAAAACAAAAACTTACCTAAATGTCTATATTATTACACTTAATAACAAATTTAGTTTAATTTCTTGTTTCGTTTTCGAAAGTACAAAGTTTAAGACCCGTTCACAACCCGTTTATATCCTGTTCACCGGCCTATCTCTAAAGGCGACTCGTATACACCTGTTATAGTTAATTCTGTAGTGGCAGAAAGGTGACATGTGCATTTTTTATCTTTTGCAAATAGAGATATACTATCTGGAAAATTCGACTTAATATCTCAAAATTACAACTTTGTATCTTGCCTTTTAAACGTTAATGAATAAGTCAGCTACAGCTACTTCTCCTGAACTTCTGATCTTGGAAGACATTTTACTGACTCTTCAGTAATTAAAATATAAAGTAGATACATCTGCCTGCAAATACATATATGGTACGTGTAGGTATTCAGCATGCAGGGACTCGAACAAGGATAAAAGCATAACACAGTGTCTACATTTACTTAAAATGACCCTTTCAAACATTCATGTATATCAGCTAGCCTGACTTCTCCAGATAACGGATCTTTGTTTTAAACTGTAGCCAGGTGTTATACCTGTATGTCCATGAACAATATGGGTATATCATCTGGTCCTAGGGGATCAAACAAGGTCAAAAACATTCCAGATATAGTAAAATAATGAAATATTCTTAGTTCGAACACTATCCGATCACCTTCTTTGACCCTCACCTCTAAAGGTAAGACAGGTATCAGATCTTGGTCTCAAACGGTACCGAGGTCCAATGACTCCTTGCCATAGGGTTCCAACCGGGTTGAAATCATTTCAAACTTTATCATTATTGAAATAGTAATATGTATTAGGTCCTCAACTATGACTCGCTAGAGTTGCCAAAGATACCTGAGTTTGGCCAGGACCTATGCACGTACATCCATATATGAAAGTTAATATGCCGAAATTTCAAGTAGAGTAAATCGAAATTTCGAGATAGTTAGTCGACATTTCGAGATAGAATATCAAAATTTCGATTTAAGAAAAAAACACCTACTTTGCACTAACGCTCTTCCAAACTTGAGTACTTACTGTAGAAAAGCCCACCCGCTTAGCTCAATAACGAGAGCGCAGATTTACGGATCGTGTGGTCGTGAGTTCGATCCCAGGGCGGGGCGTATGTTCTCCGTGACATTGTGTCTGATATCATTCGTCCTCCACCTCTGATCGATGTGGGGAAGTTTGCAGTTATTTGTGGAGAACAGGTATGTACTGGTACAGAATCCAGGAACTGTAAATGACAAATGACATGGCCGTCTTGGTCATTTCGTTGCCAATTTTTGCCAAAAAAGAAAGAAAAAGAAAACACAAACAACTATATAAAAAATCTTGCGACGATTTTTATTGATTGTTTTCGCTAAACAGCAACATAGCGAGAGTACATTTTAAAGCACCATATAAGAAGTATAAATGTAATCATATACAGCGTGTCATTTAGATTTTCTTACTTTTATTATATTAGAAATACTAACATGAAATAGCTAAGGGAATCGATCTTTGAAGTGTTTCTCCATTTCTTCGGGAGAAAACCTTTCCATAGTGGACTGTGTTATTGAATGTAGATCTCATTTAGGGGATGTACCCTATACATTTTTCTACCCCAACTGAATTAGTAATTTAAACAGGAATAACGCATATAGTTAAGATCAGTTGAGATTGAGAATGCTGATGATGGAATGACTTTGTGACATATATAATAAAATCACTATTGCAGAAAGAACAAAAACAAATTATTTTGTCAAGCAGTAAAATCAATAAACTTCCTTGTTTAGTGTGCCTTTTCTCGGAAGATGATATAATGCCGGTCTAGTCAGAATATTTTGACATAAAAAGTTGCAATTTAACATTTAGCGTTTATGCGTGTATGACATTTACTATATTTTTCAATTGAAATCTTGAGATGTAACATAGAAATTGAAAATTAAAATTACAATGAAATTTTGTTCATAATCAGTCCAGATTTGTCGTTCTTTATGATTGCAATTATAAACCTTCTTTTATTGATTTTTCGGAAGAAACACAGAAGAGCTCCCTTGTGCAAAAGATTGTCAAAAGGGGTCCTCTGCTAATAAAAGCACTTTTGGGGAAATATTTTTGTCCCCATTGTGCAATACATGATTGTTTACATATTTAAGGTTTGTTTTAGTGATAATTGCGTGTGTGTGTTCGGGTTTAATGTCTTTCTCGACAATTTTTCAGTCATATAAACGACGGTGTCTACTTGTAGCAGTGAGCACAATGCCCAACTTAATAGTGCTGCCTCACTGGAATATCACGCCGTAGACACGTGGCATGATACCCCACCCAGTCACATTATACTGACACCGGGCTGACCAGTCCTAGCACTATCCCCTTAATGCTGAGCGCCAAGCGAGGAAGCTGCTAGTACAATTTTTTTACGTCTTTGGTATGACGCGGCCGGAGATCGAACCCACGACCTCCCGCACTCGAAGCGGACTCTCTACCACTAGGCTACTGAGGCGGTTAGTGTTAATTGTATTGGTTGTACTACTAACAGTATAATTATCAAATATTAAAGCCACAAATGTTTGCTTTTGGAGAAGATTGTAACATAGGTTAGCTTTCTTGATCGACCGTGTTCGTTTTATTACGTTTACGTAAAGTTGGATATACAGCATTTGACAATAATTCTGATTAGAAGGAGACATTAATACCGGCGAAAACAATAAAGATATGGCAATTTAGATATTATCAATTGGATTAAACAGCATTCACAGTGATATCATCGTCCGTTCCTTGCATAGACTTTACCAGAAACAGTACC